>NW_027182934.1:277500-435000 GCF_041146395.1 Eulemur rufifrons
GGTATGGGCCCGTGGGTTTCATGCAGGACACAGTGGTAGAGCCTCCTTTCACGCATGGCATGGGAGGATTGCAGGCTTTCTAAACTCTAAGAAAGCAAGAAGTCTGAGAATTAGATTTAGGGTTAGGATGATGGTTAGGGTTAAGGATGAAGTTTAGTGTTAGGGTGAGGGCTTAGGGTTAGGTCTTAGCGTTAGGGTTAAAGGTTACTCTTAGGTTTAACGGTTACACTTTGGTTTAGGGTTGAGGTTTACGGTTAGGGTTAAGATGAGGGGTTAGGGTTTGGTACAGGGTAAGGGTTAAGTGTTAGGTTTAGGGTTGAAGATTAGGATTAGGGTTAGGATTAAAGGTTAGGGTGAGAGTTAAGGCTTAGGGTTAAGGTTAAGAGTTAGGTTTAGGGTTAGGGTTAGTTTTAGGGTTAGAGTTATGTGCAATGGTTTGTGTTAGAGGTTAGGGTTAGGTTTACTGGTCACGGTTAGGGTTACGTTTAGGGGGTAGCATTAGGGTTAGGGTTAGGGTTAAGGGATAGGATTAGGGATAAGTGTTGGGCTTAGGGTTAGGGTTTAGTGTTAGGGTTATCATTAAGGATTAGGGTTAGAGTCAGGGTTAAATGCTTGGGTGCGGGTAATGGTTAGGGTCAGGGTTAAGGTTCACGGATAGGGTTAGTGTTAAGGGTTACGAGTAGGTTTAGGGTTCAGGGTTAGTGTTAGCATTAGGGCTTAAGGTTAGGATTAGGCGGTAGGTTAGATTTAGGGTTAGATCTAGGCGTTAGGGTAAGGGCTAGCGTTAGGGTTAAGAGATAGGGTTAGGTTTAATGCTTAGGATTAGGGTTAGGGTTTGGGGTGAAAGTAAGTGTTAGGGGTTAGGTTTAAGGATCCAAGGTTAGGGTTATTTTTAGCTGTAGTGTTAGGGTTAGGGATAAGGGATCCCATTAGCATTAAGGGTCTTCCTTACTGTAGGGTTAAGGGTTAGGCTTAGAGTTAAAGGTTAAGGTTAGGGTCAGTGTTAAGGTTTAGGGTGAGGGTTAACGGTTAGGGTAAAGGTTAAGCGTTAGGGTTAGGGATTAGTGATTAGGGTTTGTGGTTAGTGTTAGGGTTAGCGGTTAGGAGTTAGTGTTTTATGAAGGGGTATGGTTAGAATTAGGATTGGGGTTAGAGTTAGGGTGAGGTATAGGGGTTAGGTTTAGGGGTTAGTTTTAGGGTAAAAGGATAGGATTAGGGTTACGGGTTGGGCTTAGGTTTAGGGTTAAAGTGTACTGCTAGGGTTAGGGATAGGGTTCAGGGTTAGCTTTAGGGGTTCTGGTTAGGGTTATGTGTTAGGTTAGTGTCAGGGTTAGGTCTAGTCGTGAGGGTAAGGTTTAGCGTTAGCTTTAAGAGCTAGGGTTAGGTTTAATGGTTAGGATTAGGATTAGGGTTAAGGGTTAGGGTAAGGCTTAGGGGTTAGGGTGAAGGGTTAGGGTCAAGGGTTAGGGTTTTTGTTAGGCATAGCGTTGGGGTTAGAAGTAAGGGTTACTGTCAGTTTTAGGGTTGTAGGTAGGGTTACGGTTAGGGTTAGCGGTTTAGAATTAGGGTTAGGGATTATGTGTCACAGTGATGACTAGGAGATAGGTTTAGAATTATGGGATAGGGGTTGTTCTCAGGAAATGGGTTATGCATTAACTTTAGGATAAGAGGTTAAAGTTAGGTGCACGGTGAGGTTTACGTGTTAAGGGGAGAAATAGGAACAGGGTTGGGTGTTATGTTCAGGGTTAGGGTTATCTGTTAAAGGTATTGTTTATGCTTAGCGCACGGGCCCTGTCTGCATTAGGCGGGCGGGAGGACTTTAGGGGGCTGGGATTGTACCCGGGAACCCACTCTATCATACTCTGGGTATGGGCCCGTGGGTTTCATGCAGGACACAGTGGTAGAGCCTCCTTTCACGCATGGCATGGGAGGATTGCAGGCTTTCTAAACTCTAAGAAAGCAAGAAGTCTGAGAATCAGATTTAGGGTTAGGATTCTGGTTAGGGTTAAGGATGAAGTTTAGTGTTAGGGTGAGGGCTTAGGGTTAGGGCTTAGGGTTAGGGTTAAAGGTTACTCTTAGGTTTAACGGTTACACTTTGGTTTAGGGTTGAGGTTTACGGTTAGGTTTAAGATGAGGGGTTAGGGTTTGGTACAGGGTTAGGGTTAAGTGTTAGGTTTAGGGTTGAAGATTAGGATTAGGGTTAGGATTAAAGGTTAGCGTGAGAGTTAACGCTTAGGGTTAAGGTTAAGAGTTAGGGTTTAGGGTTAGTTTTAGGGTTAGAGTTATGTGCTATGATTTGTGTTAGAGGTTAGGGTTAGGTTTACTGGTCACGGTTAGGGTTACGTTTAGGGGGTAGCATTAGGGTTAGGGTTATGATTAAGGGATAGGATTAGGGATAAGTGTTGGGCTTTGGGTTAGGGTTTAGTGTGAGGGTTAGCATTAAGGATTAGGGTTAGGGTCAGGGTTAAATGCTTGGGTGCGTGTAATGGTTAGGGTCAGGATTAAGGTTCATGGATAGGGTTAGTGTTAAGGGTTACGGGTAGGTTTAGGGTTCAGGGTTAGTGTTAGCATTAGGGCTTAAGGTTAGAATTAGGCGGTAGGTTAGATTTAGGGTTAGATCTAGGCGTTAGGGTAAGGTCTAGCGTTAGGGTTAAGAGATAGGGTTAGGTTTAATGCTCAGGATTAGGGTTAGGGTTTGGGGTGAAAGTAAGTGTTAGGGGTTAGGTTTAAGGATCCAAGGTTAGGGTTATTTTTAGCTGTAGTGTTAGGGTTAGGGATAAGGGATCCCATTAGCATTAAGGGTCTTCCTTACTGTATGGTTAAGGGTTAGGCTTAGAGTTAAAGGTTAAGGTTAGGGTCAGTGTTAAGGTTTAGGGTGAGGGTTAACGGTTAGGGTAAAGGTTAAGCGTTAGGGTTAGGGATTAGTGATTAGGGTTTTTGGTTAGTGTTAGGGTTAGCGGTTAGGAGTTAGTGTTTTATGAAGGGGTATGGTTAGAATTAGGATTGGGGTTAGAGTTAGGGTGAGGTATAGGGGTTAGGTTTAGGGGTTAGTTTTAGGGTAAAAGGATAGGATTAGGGTTACGGGTTGGGCTTAGGTTTAGGGTTAAAGTTTACTGCTAGGGTTAGGGATAGGGTTCAGGGTTAGCTTTAGGGGTTCTGGTTAGGGTTAGGTGTTAGGTTAGTGTCAGGGTTAGGTCTAGTCGTGAGGGTAAGGTTTAGGGTTAGCTTTAAGAGCTATGGTTAGGTTTAACGGTTAGGATTAGGATTAGGGTTAAGGGTTAGGGTAAGGCTTAGGGGTTAGGGTGAAGGGTTAGGGTCAAGGGTTAGGGTTTTTGTTAGGCATAGCGTTGGGGTTAGAAGTAAGGGTTACTGTCAGTGTTAGGGTTGTAGGTAGGGTTACGGTTAGGGTTAGCGGTTTAGAATTAGGGTTAGGGATTAGGTGTCACAGTGATGACTAGGAGATAGGTTTAGAATTATGGGATAGGGGTTGTTCTCAGGAAATGGGTTATGCATTAACGTTAGGATAAGAGGCTAAAGTTAGGTGCACGGTGAGGTTTACGTGTTAAGGGGAGAAATAGGAACAGGGTTGGGTGTTATGTTCAGGGTTAGGGTTATCTGTTAAAGGTATTGTTTATGCTTAGCGCACGGGCCCTGTCTGCATTAGGCGGGCGGGAGGACTTTAGGGGGCTGGGATTGTACCCGGGAACCCACTCTATCATACTCTGGGTATGGGCCCGTGGGTTTCATGCAGGACACAGTGGTAGAGCCTCCTTTCACGCATGGCATGGGAGGATTGCAGGCTTTCTAAACTCTAAGAAAGCAAGAAGTCTGAGAATTAGATTTAGGGTTAGGATTCTGGTTAGGGTTAAGGATGAAGTTTAGTGTTAGGTGAGGGCTTAGGGTTAGGGCTTAGGGTTAGGGTTAAAGGTTACTCTTAGGTTTAATGGTTACACTTTGGTTTAGGGTTGAGGTTTACGGTTAGGTTTAAGATGAGGGGTTAGGGTTTGGTACAGGGTTAGGGTTAAGTGTTAGGTTTAGGGTTGAAGATTAGGATTAGGGTTAGGATTAAAGGTTAGCGTGAGAGTTAACGCTTAGGGTTAAGGTTAAGAGTTAGGGTTTAGGGTTAGGTTTAGTTTTAGGGTTAGAGTTATGTGCTATGGTTTGTATTAGAGGTTAGGGTTAGGTTTACTGGTCACGGTTAGGGTTACGTTTAGGGGGTAGCATTAGGGTTAGGGTTAGGGTTAAGGGATAGGATTAGGGATAAGTGTTGGGCTTAGGGTTAGGGTTTAGTGTTAGGGTTAGCATTAAGGATTAGGGTTAGGGTCAGGGTTAAATGCTTGGGTGCGGGTAATGGTTAGGGTCATGGTTAAGGTTCACGGATAGGGTTAGTGTTAAGGGATACGGATAGGTTTAGGGCTCAGGGTTAGTGTTAGCATTAGGGCTTAAGGTTAGGATTAGGCGGTAGGTTAGATTTAGGGTTAGATCTAGGCGTTAGGGTAAGGGCTAGCGTTAGGGTTAAGAGATAGGGTTAGGTTTAATGCTCAGGATTAGGGTTAGGTTTTGGGGTTAAAGTAAGTGTTAGGGGTTAGGTTTAAGGATCCAAGGTTAGGGTTATTTTTAGCTGTAGTGTTAGGGTTAGGGATAAGGGATCCCATTAGCATTAAGGGTCTTCCTTACTGTAGGGTTAAGGGTTAGGCCTAGAGTTAAAGGTAAAGGTTAGGGTCAGTGTTAAGATTTAGGGTGAGGGTTAAAGGTTAGGGTAAAGGTTAAGCGTTAGGGTTAGGGATTAGTGATTAGGGTTTTTGGTTAGTGTTAGGGTTAGCGGTTAGGAGTTAGTGTTTTATGAAGGGGTATGGTTAGAATTAGGATTGGGGTTAGAGTTAGGGTGAGGTATAGGGGTTAGGTTTAGTGGTTAGTTTAGGGTAAAAGGATAGGATTAGGGTTACGGGTTGGGCTTAGGTTTAGGGTTAAAGTTTACTGCTAGGGTTAGGGATAGGTTTCAGGGTTAGCTTTACGGGTTCTGGTTAGGTTTAGGTGTTAGGATAGTGTCAGGGTTAGGTCTAGTCGTGAGGGTAAGGTTTAGGGTTAGCTTTAAGAGCTAGGGTTAGGTTTAATGGTTAGGATTAGGATTAGGGTTAAGGGTTAGGGTAAGGCTTAGGGGTTAGGGTGAAGGGTTAGGGTGAAGGGTTAGAGTTTTTGTTAGGCATAACGTTGGGGTTAGAAGTAAGGGTTACTGTCAGTGTTAGGGATGTAGGTAGGTTTACGGTTAGGGTTAGCGGTTTAGAATTAGGGTCAGGGATTAGGTGTCACAGTGATGACTAAGAGATAGGTTTAGAATTATGGGATAGGGGTTGTTCTCAGGAAATGGGTTATGCATTAACGTTAGGATAAGAGGTTAAAGTTAGGCGCACGGTGAGGTTTACGTGTTAAGGGGAGAAATAGGAACAGGGTTGGGTGTTATGTTCAGGGTTAGGGTTATCTGTTAAAGGTATT
This sequence comes from Eulemur rufifrons, assembly GCF_041146395.1. Classification (NCBI taxonomy): domain Eukaryota; kingdom Metazoa; phylum Chordata; class Mammalia; order Primates; family Lemuridae; genus Eulemur; species Eulemur rufifrons. The sequence continues at coordinate 282,994 of NW_027182934.1, forward strand.
GTTTATGCTTAGCGCACGGGCCCTGTCTGCATTAGGCGGGCGGGGGGAGTTTAGGGGGCTGGGATTGTACCCGGGAACCCACTCTATCATACTCTGGGTATGGGCCCGTGGGTTTCATGCAGGACACAGTGGTAGAGCCTCCTTTCACGCATGGCATGGGAGGATTGCAGGCTTTCTAACCTCTAAAAAAGCAAGAAGTCTGAGAATTAGATTTAGAGTTAGGATTATGGTTAGGGTTAAGGATGAAGTTTAGTGTTAGGGTGAGGGCTTAGGGTTAGGGTTAAAGGTTACTCTTAGGTTTAACGGTTACACTTTGGTTTAGGGTTGAGGTTTACGGTTAGGGTTAAGATGAGGGGTTAGGGTTTGGTACAGGGTTAGGGTTAAGTGTTAGGTTTAGGGTTGAAGATTAGGATTAGGGTTAGGATTAAAGGTTAGCGTGAGAGTTAATGCGTAGCGTTAAGGTTAAGGGTTAGGGTTTAGGGTTAGGGTTAGGGTTAGTTTTAGGGTTAGAGTTATGTGCTATGGTTTGTGTTAGAGTTTAGGGTTAGGTTTACTGGTCACGGTTACGGTTACGTTTAGGGGGTAGCATTAGGGTTAGGGTTAGGGTTAGGGTTAAGGGATAGGATTAGGGTTAAGTGTTGGGCTTAGGCTTAGGGTTTAGTGTTAGGGTTAGCATTAAGGATTAGGGTTAGAGTCAGGGTTAAATGCTTGGGTGCGGGTAATGGTTAGGGTCAGGGTTAAGGTTCACGGATAGGGTTAGTGTTAAGGGTTACGGGTAGGTTTAGGGTTCAGGGTTAGTGTTAGCATTAGGGCTTAAGGTTAGGATTAGGCGGTAGGTTAGATTTAGGGTTAGATCTAGGCGTTAGGGTAAGGGCTAGCGTTAGGGTTAAGAGATAGGGTTAGGTTTAATGCTTAGGATTAGGGTTAGGGTTTGGGGTTAAAGTGTTAGGGGTTAGGTTTAAGGATCCAAGGTTAGGGTTATTTTTAGCTGTAGTTTTAGGGTAGGGATAAGGGATCCCATTAGCATTAAGGGTCTTCCTTACTGTAGGGTTAAGGGTTAGGCTTAGAGTTAAAGGTTAAGGTTAGGGTCAGTGTTAAGATTTAGGGTGAGGGTTAACGGTTAGGGTAAAGGTTAAGCGTTAGGGTTAGGGATTAGTGATTAGGGCTTTTGGTTAGTGTTAGGGTTAGCGGTTAGGAGTTAGTGTTTTATGAAGGGGTATGGTTAGAATTAGGATTGGGGTTAGAGTTAGGGTGAGGTATAGGGGTTAGGTTTAGGGGTTAGTTTTAGGGTAAAAGGATAGGATTAGGGTTACGGGTTGGGCTTAGGTTTAGGGTTAAAGTTTACTGCTAGGGTTAGGGATAGGTTTCAGGGTTAGCTTTAGGTGTTCTGGTTAGGGTTAGATGTTAGGTTAGTGTCAGGGTTACGTCTAGTCGTGAGGGTAAGGTTTAGGGTTAGCTTTAAGAGCTAGGGTTAGGTTTAATGGTTAGGATTAGGATTAGGGTTAAGGGTTAGGGTAAGGCTTAGGGGTTAGGGTGAAGGGTTAGGGTTTTTGTTGGGCATAGCGTTGGGGTTAGAAGTAAGGGTTACTGTCAGTGTTAGGGTTGTAGGTAGGGTTACGGTTAGGGTTAGCGGTTTAGAATTAGGGTTACAGATTAGGTGTCACAGTGATGACTAGGAGATAGGGTTGGAATTATGGGATAGGGGTTGTTCTCAGGAAATGGGTTATGCATTAACGTTAGGATAAGAGGTTAAAGTTAGGCGCACGGTGAGGTTTACGTGTTAAGGGGAGAAATAGGAACAGGGTTGGGTGTTATGTTCAGGGTTAGGGTTATCTGTTAAAGGTATTGTTTATGCTTAGCGCACGGGCCCTGTCTGCATTAGGCGGGCGGGGGGAGTTTAGGGGGCTGGGATTGTACCCGGGAACCCACTCTATCATACTCTGGGTATGGGCCCGTGGGTTTCATGCAGGACACAGTGGTAGAGCCTCCTTTCACGCATGGCATGGGAGGATTGCAGGCTTTCTAAACTCTAAGAAAGCAAGAAGTCTGAGAATTAGATTTAGGGTTAGGATTATGGTTAGGGTTAAGGATGAAGTTTAGTGTTAGGGTGAGGGCTTAGGGTTAGGGATTAGGGTTAGGGTAAAAGGTTACTCTTAGGTTTAACGGTTACACTTTGGTTTAGGGTTGAGGTTTACGGTTAGGTTTAAGATGAGGGGTTAGGGTTAGGTACAGGGTTAGGGTTAAGTGTTAGGTTTAGGGTTGAAGATTAGGATTAGGGTTAGGATTAAAGGTTAGCGTGAGAGTTAACGCTTAGGGTTAAGGTTAAGAGTTAGGGTTTAGGGTTAGGGTTCGGGTTAGGGTTAGTTTTAGGGTTAGAGTTATGTGCTATGGTTTGTGTTAGAGGTTAGGGTTAGGTTTACTGGTCACGGTTAGGGTTACGTTTAGGGGTTAGCATTAGGGTTAGGGTTAGGGTTAGAGTTAAGGGATAGGATTAGGGTTAAGTGTTGGGCTTAGGGTGAGAGTTTAGAGTTAGGGTTAGCATTAAGTATTAGGGTTAGGGTCTGGGTTAAATGCTTGGGTGCGGGTAATGGTTAGGGTCAGGGTTAAGGTTCACGGATAGGGTTAGTGTTAAGGGTGATGGGTAGGTTTAAGGTTCAGAGATAGAGTTAGCATTAGGGCTTAAGGTTAGGATTAGGCGGTAGGTTAGATTTAGGGTAGATCTAGGCGTTAGGGTAAGGGCTAGCGTTAGGGTTAAGAGATAGGGTTAGGTTTAATGCTTAGGATTAGGGTTAGGGTTTGGGGTGAAAGTAAGTGTTAGGGGTTAGGTTTAAGGATCCAAGGTTAGGGTTATTTTTAGCTGTAGTGTTAGGGTTAGGGATAAGGGATCCCATTAGCATTAAGGGTCTTCCTTACTGTAGGGTTAAGGGTTAGGCTTAGAGTTAAAGGTTAAGGTTAGGGTCAGTGTTAAGATTTAGGGTGAGGGTTAACGGTTAGGGTAAAGGTTAAGCGTTAGGGTTAGGGATTAGTGATTAGGGTTTTTGGTTAGTGTTAGGGTTAGCGGTTAGGAGTTAGTGTTTTAGGAAGGGGTATGGTTAGAATTAGGATTGGGGTTAGAGTTAGGGTGAGGTATAGGGGTTAGATTTAGGGGTTAGTTTTAGGGTAAAAGGATAGCATTAGGGTTACGGGTTGGGCTTAGGTTTAGGGTTAAAGTTTACTGCTAGGGTTAGGGATAGGGTTCAGGGTTAGCTTTAGGGGTTCTCGTTAGGGTTAGGTGTTAGGTTAGTGTCAGGGTTAGGTCTAGTCGTGAGGGTAAGGTTTAGGGTTAGCTTTAAGAGCTAGGGTTAGGTTTAATGGTTAGGATTAGGATTAGGGTTAAGGGTTAGGGTAAGGCTTAGGGGTTAGAGTGAAGGGTTACGTTCAAGGGTTAGGGTTTTTGTTAGGCATAGGCTTGGGGTTAGAAGTAAGGGTTACTGTCAGTGTTAGGGTTGTAGGTAGGGTTACGGTTAGGGTTAGCGGTTTAGAATTAGGGTTAGGGATTAGGTGTCACAGTGATGACAAGGAGATAGGGTTGGAATTATGGGATAGGGGTTGTTCTCAGGAAATGGGTTATGCATTAACGTTAGGATAAGAGGTTAAAGTTAGGCGCACGGTGAGGTTTACGTGTTAAGGGGAGAAATAGGAACAGGGTTGGGTGTTATGTTCAGGGTTAGGGTTATCTGTTAAAGGTATTGTTTATGCTTAGCGCACGGGCCCTGTCTGCATTAGGCGGGCGGGGGGAGTTTAGGGGGCTGGGATTGTACACGGGAACCCACTCTATCATACTCTGGGTATGGGCCCGTGGGTTTCTTGCAGGACACAGTGGTAGAGCCTCCTTTCACGCATGGCATGGGAGGATTGCAGGCTTTCTAAACTCTAAGAAAGCAAGAAGTCTGAGAATTAGATTTAGGGTTAGGATTATGGTTAGGGTTCAGGATGAAGTTTAGTGTTAGGGTGAGGGCTTAGGGTTAGGGTTAAAGGTTACTCTTAGGTTTAACGGTTACACTTTGGTTTAGGGTTGAGGTTTACGGTTAGGGTTAAGATGAGGGGTTAGGGTTTGGTACAGGGTTAGGGTTAAGTGTTAGGTTTAGGGTTGAAGATTAGGATTAGGGTTAGGATTAAAGGTTAGCGTGAGAGTTAATGCGTAGCGTTAAGGTTAAGGGTTAGGGTTTAGGGTTAGGGTTAGGGTTAGTTTTAGGGTTAGAGTTATGTGCTATGGTTTGTGTTAGAGTTTAGGGTTAGGTTTACTGGTCACGGTTACGGTTACGTTTAGGGGGTAGCATTAGGGTTAGGGTTAGGGTTAGGGTTAAGGGATAGGATTAGGGTTAAGTGTTGGGCTTAGGCTTAGGGTTTAGTGTTAGGGTTAGCATTAAGGATTAGGGTTAGAGTCAGGGTTAAATGCTTGGGTGCGGGTAATGGTTAGGGTCAGGGTTAAGGTTCACGGATAGGGTTAGTGTTAAGGGTTACGGGTAGGTTTAGGGTTCAGGGTTAGTGTTAGCATTAGGGCTTAAGGTTAGGATTAGGCGGTAGGTTAGATTTAGGGTTAGATCTAGGCGTTAGGGTAAGGGCTAGCGTTAGGGTTAAGAGATAGGGTTAGGTTTAATGCTTAGGATTAGGGTTAGGGTTTGGGGTTAAAGTGTTAGGGGTTAGGTTTAAGGATCCAAGGTTAGGGTTATTTTTAGCTGTAGTTTTAGGGTAGGGATAAGGGATCCCATTAGCATTAAGGGTCTTCCTTACTGTAGGGTTAAGGGTTAGGCTTAGAGTTAAAGGTTAAGGTTAGGGTCAGTGTTAAGATTTAGGGTGAGGGTTAACGGTTAGGGTAAAGGTTAAGCGTTAGGGTTAGGGATTAGTGATTAGGGCTTTTGGTTAGTGTTAGGGTTAGCGGTTAGGAGTTAGTGTTTTATGAAGGGGTATGGTTAGAATTAGGATTGGGGTTAGAGTTAGGGTGAGGTATAGGGGTTAGGTTTAGGGGTTAGTTTTAGGGTAAAAGGATAGGATTAGGGTTACGGGTTGGGCTTAGGTTTAGGGTTAAAGTTTACTGCTAGGGTTAGGGATAGGTTTCAGGGTTAGCTTTAGGTGTTCTGGTTAGGGTTAGATGTTAGGTTAGTGTCAGGGTTACGTCTAGTCGTGAGGGTAAGGTTTAGGGTTAGCTTTAAGAGCTAGGGTTAGGTTTAATGGTTAGGATTAGGATTAGGGTTAAGGGTTAGGGTAAGGCTTAGGGGTTAGGGTGAAGGGTTAGGGTTTTTGTTGGGCATAGCGTTGGGGTTAGAAGTAAGGGTTACTGTCAGTGTTAGGGTTGTAGGTAGGGTTACGGTTAGGGTTAGCGGTTTAGAATTAGGGTTACAGATTAGGTGTCACAGTGATGACTAGGAGATAGGGTTGGAATTATGGGATAGGGGTTGTTCTCAGGAAATGGGTTATGCATTAACGTTAGGATAAGAGGTTAAAGTTAGGCGCACGGTGAGGTTTACGTGTTAAGGGGAGAAATAGGAACAGGGTTGGGTGTTATGTTCAGGGTTAGGGTTATCTGTTAAAGGTATTGTTTATGCTTAGCGCACGGGCCCTGTCTGCATTAGGCGGGCGGGGGGAGTTTAGGGGGCTGGGATTGTACCCGGGAACCCACTCTATCATACTCTGGGTATGGGCCCGTGGGTTTCATGCAGGACACAGTGGTAGAGCCTCCTTTCACGCATGGCATGGGAGGATTGCAGGCTTTCTAAACTCTAAGAAAGCAAGAAGTCTGAGAATTAGATTTAGGGTTAGGATTATGGTTAGGGTTAAGGATGAAGTTTAGTGTTAGGGTGAGGGCTTAGGGTTAGGGATTAGGGTTAGGGTAAAAGGTTACTCTTAGGTTTAACGGTTACACTTTGGTTTAGGGTTGAGGTTTACGGTTAGGTTTAAGATGAGGGGTTAGGGTTAGGTACAGGGTTAGGGTTAAGTGTTAGGTTTAGGGTTGAAGATTAGGATTAGGGTTAGGATTAAAGGTTAGCGTGAGAGTTAACGCTTAGGGTTAAGGTTAAGAGTTAGGGTTTAGGGTTAGGGTTCGGGTTAGGGTTAGTTTTAGGGTTAGAGTTATGTGCTATGGTTTGTGTTAGAGGTTAGGGTTAGGTTTACTGGTCACGGTTAGGGTTACGTTTAGGGGTTAGCATTAGGGTTAGGGTTAGGGTTAGAGTTAAGGGATAGGATTAGGGTTAAGTGTTGGGCTTAGGGTGAGAGTTTAGAGTTAGGGTTAGCATTAAGTATTAGGGTTAGGGTCTGGGTTAAATGCTTGGGTGCGGGTAATGGTTAGGGTCAGGGTTAAGGTTCACGGATAGGGTTAGTGTTAAGGGTGATGGGTAGGTTTAAGGTTCAGAGATAGAGTTAGCATTAGGGCTTAAGGTTAGGATTAGGCGGTAGGTTAGATTTAGGGTAGATCTAGGCGTTAGGGTAAGGGCTAGCGTTAGGGTTAAGAGATAGGGTTAGGTTTAATGCTTAGGATTAGGGTTAGGGTTTGGGGTGAAAGTAAGTGTTAGGGGTTAGGTTTAAGGATCCAAGGTTAGGGTTATTTTTAGCTGTAGTGTTAGGGTTAGGGATAAGGGATCCCATTAGCATTAAGGGTCTTCCTTACTGTAGGGTTAAGGGTTAGGCTTAGAGTTAAAGGTTAAGGTTAGGGTCAGTGTTAAGATTTAGGGTGAGGGTTAACGGTTAGGGTAAAGGTTAAGCGTTAGGGTTAGGGATTAGTGATTAGGGTTTTTGGTTAGTGTTAGGGTTAGCGGTTAGGAGTTAGTGTTTTAGGAAGGGGTATGGTTAGAATTAGGATTGGGGTTAGAGTTAGGGTGAGGTATAGGGGTTAGATTTAGGGGTTAGTTTTAGGGTAAAAGGATAGCATTAGGGTTACGGGTTGGGCTTAGGTTTAGGGTTAAAGTTTACTGCTAGGGTTAGGGATAGGGTTCAGGGTTAGCTTTAGGGGTTCTCGTTAGGGTTAGGTGTTAGGTTAGTGTCAGGGTTAGGTCTAGTCGTGAGGGTAAGGTTTAGGGTTAGCTTTAAGAGCTAGGGTTAGGTTTAATGGTTAGGATTAGGATTAGGGTTAAGGGTTAGGGTAAGGCTTAGGGGTTAGAGTGAAGGGTTACGTTCAAGGGTTAGGGTTTTTGTTAGGCATAGGCTTGGGGTTAGAAGTAAGGGTTACTGTCAGTGTTAGGGTTGTAGGTAGGGTTACGGTTAGGGTTAGCGGTTTAGAATTAGGGTTAGGGATTAGGTGTCACAGTGATGACAAGGAGATAGGGTTGGAATTATGGGATAGGGGTTGTTCTCAGGAAATGGGTTATGCATTAACGTTAGGATAAGAGGTTAAAGTTAGGCGCACGGTGAGGTTTACGTGTTAAGGGGAGAAATAGGAACAGGGTTGGGTGTTATGTTCAGGGTTAGGGTTATCTGTTAAAGGTATTGTTTATGCTTAGCGCACGGGCCCTGTCTGCATTAGGCGGGCGGGGGGAGTTTAGGGGGCTGGGATTGTACACGGGAACCCACTCTATCATACTCTGGGTATGGGCCCGTGGGTTTCTTGCAGGACACAGTGGTAGAGCCTCCTTTCACGCATGGCATGGGAGGATTGCAGGCTTTCTAAACTCTAAGAAAGCAAGAAGTCTGAGAATTAGATTTAGGGTTAGGATTATGGTTAGGGTTAAGGATGAAGTTTAGTGTTAGGGTGAGGGCTTAGGGTTAGGGATTAGGGTTAGGGTAAAAGGTTACTCTTAGGTTTAACGGTTACACTTTGGTTTAGGGTTGAGGTTTACGGTTAGGTTTAAGATGAGGGGTTAGGGTTAGGTACAGGGTTAGGGTTAAGTGTTAGGTTTAGGGTTGAAGATTAGGATTAGGGTTAGGATTAAAGGTTAGCGTGAGAGTTAACGCTTAGGGTTAAGGTTAAGAGTTAGGGTTTAGGGTTAGGGTTCGGGTTAGGGTTAGTTTTAGGGTTAGAGTTATGTGCTATGGTTTGTGTTAGAGGTTAGGGTTAGGTTTACTGGTCACGGTTAGGGTTACGTTTAGGGGTTAGCATTAGGGTTAGGGTTAGGGTTAGAGTTAAGGGATAGGATTAGGGTTAAGTGTTGGGCTTAGGGTGAGAGTTTAGAGTTAGGGTTAGCATTAAGTATTAGGGTTAGGGTCTGGGTTAAATGCTTGGGTGCGGGTAATGGTTAGGGTCAGGGTTAAGGTTCACGGATAGGGTTAGTGTTAAGGGTGATGGGTAGGTTTAAGGTTCAGAGATAGAGTTAGCATTAGGGCTTAAGGTTAGGATTAGGCGGTAGGTTAGATTTAGGGTAGATCTAGGCGTTAGGGTAAGGGCTAGCGTTAGGGTTAAGAGATAGGGTTAGGTTTAATGCTTAGGATTAGGGTTAGGGTTTGGGGTGAAAGTAAGTGTTAGGGGTTAGGTTTAAGGATCCAAGGTTAGGGTTATTTTTAGCTGTAGTGTTAGGGTTAGGGATAAGGGATCCCATTAGCATTAAGGGTCTTCCTTACTGTAGGGTTAAGGGTTAGGCTTAGAGTTAAAGGTTAAGGTTAGGGTCAGTGTTAAGATTTAGGGTGAGGGTTAACGGTTAGGGTAAAGGTTAAGCGTTAGGGTTAGGGATTAGTGATTAGGGTTTTTGGTTAGTGTTAGGGTTAGCGGTTAGGAGTTAGTGTTTTAGGAAGGGGTATGGTTAGAATTAGGATTGGGGTTAGAGTTAGGGTGAGGTATAGGGGTTAGATTTAGGGGTTAGTTTTAGGGTAAAAGGATAGCATTAGGGTTACGGGTTGGGCTTAGGTTTAGGGTTAAAGTTTACTGCTAGGGTTAGGGATAGGGTTCAGGGTTAGCTTTAGGGGTTCTCGTTAGGGTTAGGTGTTAGGTTAGTGTCAGGGTTAGGTCTAGTCGTGAGGGTAAGGTTTAGGGTTAGCTTTAAGAGCTAGGGTTAGGTTTAATGGTTAGGATTAGGATTAGGGTTAAGGGTTAGGGTAAGGCTTAGGGGTTAGAGTGAAGGGTTACGTTCAAGGGTTAGGGTTTTTGTTAGGCATAGGCTTGGGGTTAGAAGTAAGGGTTACTGTCAGTGTTAGGGTTGTAGGTAGGGTTACGGTTAGGGTTAGCGGTTTAGAATTAGGGTTAGGGATTAGGTGTCACAGTGATGACTAGGAGATAGTGTTAGAATTATGGGATAGGGGTTGTTCTCAGGAAATGAGTTATGCATTAACGTTAGGATAAGAGGTTAAAGTTAGGTGCACGGTGAGGTTTACGTGTTAAGGGGAGAAATAGGAACAGGGTTGGGTGTTATGTTCAGGGTTAGGGTTATCTGTTAAAGGTATTGTTTATGCTTAGCGCACGGGCCCTGTCTGCATTAGGCGGGCGGGGGGGAGTTTTGGGGGCTGGGATTGTACCCTGGAACCCACTCTATCATACTCTGGGTATGGGCCCGAGGGTTTCATACAGGAAACAGTGGTAGAGCCTCCTTTCACGCATGGCATGGGAGGATTGCAGGCTTTCTAAACTCTAAGAAAGCAAGAAGTCTGAGAATTAGATTTACGGGTAGGATTGTGGTTAGGGTTAAGGATGAAGTTTAGTGTTAGGGTAGGGCTTAGGGTTAGGGATTAGGGTTAGGGTTAAAGGTTACTCTTAGGTTTAACGGTTAGACTTTGGTTTAGGGTTGAGGTTTACGGTTAGGGTTAAGATGAGGGGTTAGGGTTTGGTACAGGGTTAGGGTTAAGTGTTAGTTTTAGGGTTGAAGATTAGGATTAGGGTTAGGATTATAGAATAGAGTGAGAGTTAACGCTTAGGGTTAAGGTTAAGAGTTAGGGTTTAGGGTTAGGGTTAGGGTTAGGGTTAGTTTTAGGGTTAGAGTTATGTGCTATGGTTTGTGTTAGAGGTTAGGGTTAGGTTTACTGGTCACGATTAGGGTTACGTTTAGGGGTTAGCATTAGGGGTAGGCTTAGGGTTAGGGTTAAGGGATAGGATTACGGTTAAATGTTGGGCTTAGGGTTAGGGTTTAGTGTTAGGGTTATCATTAAGGCCTAGGGGTAGGGTCAGGGTTAAATGTTTGGGTGCGGGTAATGATTAGGGTCAGGGTTAAGGTTCATGGATAGGGTTAGTGTTAAGGGTTACGGGTAGGTTTAGAGTTCAGTGTTAGAGTTACCATTAGCGCTTAAGTTTAGGATTAGGCGGTAGGTTAGATTTAGGGTTAGATCTAGGCGTTAGGGTAAGGGCTAGCGTTAGGGTTAAGAGATAGGGTTAGGTTTAATGCTTAGGATTAGGGTTAGGGTTTGGGGTTAAAATCAATGTTAGGGGTTAGGTTTAAGGATCAAAGGTTAGGGTTATTTTTAGCTGTAGTGTTAGGGTTAGGGAAAAGGGATCCTATTAGCATTAAGGGTCTTCCTTACTGTAGGGTTAAGGGTTAGGCTTAGAGTTAAAGGTTAAGGTTAGGGTCAGGGTTAAGATTTAGGGTGAGGGTTAACGGTTAGGGTAAAGGTTAAGCGTTAGGGTTAGGGATTAGTGATTAGGGTTTTTGGTTAGTGTTAGGGTTAGCGGTTAGGAGTTAGTGTTTTATGAAGGGGTATGGTTAGAATTAGGATTGGGGTTAGAGTTAGGGTGAGGTATAGGGGTTAGGTTTAGGGGTTAGTTTTAGGGTAAAAGGATAGGATTAGGGTTACGGGTTGGGCTTAGGTTTAGGGTTAAAGTTTACTGCTAGGGTTAGGGATAGGGTTCAGGGTTAGCTTTAGGGGTTCTGGTTAGGGTTAGGTGTTAGGTTAGTGTCAGGGTTAGGTCTAGTCGTGAGGGTAAGGTTTAGGGTTAGCTTTAAGAGCTAGGGTTAGGTTTAATGGTTAGGATTAGGATTAGGGTTAAGGGTTAGGGTAAGGCTTAGGGGTTAGAGTGAAGGGTTACGTTCAAGGGTTAGGGTTTTTGTTAGGCATAGCGTTGGGGTTAGAAGTAAGGGTTACTGTCAGTGTTAGGGTTGTAGGTAGGGTTACGGTTAGGGTTAGCGGTTTAGAATTAGGGTTAGGGATTAGGTGTCACAGTGATGACTAGGAGATAGCGTTAAAATTATGGGATAGAGTTTGTTCTCAGGAAATGGGTTATGCATTAACGTTAGGATAAGAGGTTCAAGTTAGGCGCACGGTGAGGTTTACGTGTTAAGGGGAGAAATAGGAACAGGGTTGGGTGTTATGTTCAGGGTTAGGGTTATCTGTTAAAGGTATTGTTTATGCTTAGCGCACGGGCCCTGTCTGCATTAGGCGGGCGGGGGGAGTTTAGGGGGCTGGGATTGTACCCTGGAACCCACTCTATCATACTCTGGGTATGTGCCCGGGGGTTTCATGCAGGACACAGTGGTAGAGCCTCCTTTCACGCATGGCATGGGAGGATTGCAGGCTTTCTAAACTCTAAGAAAGCAAGAAGTCTGAGAATTAGATTTAGGGTTAGGATTATGGTTAGGGTTAAGGATGAAGTTTAGTGTTAGGGTCAGGGCTTAGGGTTAGGGATTAGGGTTAGGGTTAAAGGTTACTCTTAGGTTTAACGGTTACACTTTGGTTTAGGGTTGAGGTTTACGGTTAGGGTTAAGATCAGGGGTTAGGGTTGGTACAGGGTTAGGGTTAAGTGTTAGGTTTAGGGTTGAAGATTAGGATTAGGGTTAGGATTAAAGGTTAGCGTGAGAGTTAACGCTTAGGGTTAAGTTAAGAGTTCGGGTTTAGGGTTAGGGTTATGATTAGCGTTAGTTTTCGGGTTAGGGTTAGGGTTAGGGTTAGGGGATAGGATTAGGGTTAAGTGTTGGGCTTATGGTTAGGGTTAAAGTTTAGTGTTAGGGTTAATGTTTAGTGTTATGGTCCAGTTTAAATGTTAGGGTGAGGGTTAACAGTTAAGATTAGGCTTAGGGGTTAGGGATGTAGTGAAGTTTCAGTGTTAGGGTTGGGTTTAGGGTTCAGGGTTAGGGTTAGTTTTAGGGGTTATGGTTAGGGTTAGGTGTTAGGTTAGTGTCAGGGTTAGGTCTAGTCGTGAGGGTAAGGTTTAGGGTTAGCTTTAAGAGCTAGGGTTAGGTTTAATGGTTAGGATTGGGATTACGGTTAAAGGTTAGGGTAATGCTCAGGGGTTAGGGTGAAGGGTGAAGGGTTAGGGCTTTTGTTAGGCATAGCGTTGGGGTTAGAACTAAGGGTTCCTGTCAGTGTTAGGGTTGTAGGCAGCGTTACGGTTAGGCTTAGCGGTGGAGAATTAGGGTTAGGGATTAGGTGTTACAGTTATGACTAGGAGATAGGGTTAGAATTATGGGATAGGGGATGTTCTCAGGGAATGGGTTATGCATTAACGTTACGTTAAGAGGTTAAAGTTAGGCTCACGGTGAGGTTTACGTGTTAAGGGGAGAAATAGGAACAGGGTTAGGTGCCATGTTCAGGGTTAGGGTTATCTGTTAAAGGTATCATTTATGCTTAGCGCACGGGCCCTGTCGGCATTAGGCTGGGGGGAGGTTAGGGGGCTGGGATTGTCACCGGGAACCCACTGTATCGGACTCTGGGTATGGGCCCGTGGATTTCATGCAGGACACAGTGGTAGAGCCTCCTTTCACACATGGCACGGGAGGATTGCAGGCTTTCTAAACTCTAAGAAAGCAAGAAGTCTGAGAATTAGATTTAGGGTTAGGATTATGGTTAGGGTTCAGGATGAAGTGTAGTGTTATGGTGAGGGGATAGGGTTACAGATTAGGGTTACGGTTTAAGGTTACTGTTAGGTTTAACGGTTACAGTTCGTTTTGGGGTTGAGGTTTGCGGATAGGGTTAAGATGAGGGGTCAGGGTTTGGTACAGGGTTAGGGTTGTGTTCGGTTTAGGGTTGAAGATTAGGATTAGGGTTAGGATTAAAGGTTAGCATGAGAGTTAACGGTTAAGATTAAGGTTAAGGGTTAGGGTTAGGGTTTAGGTTTAGGGTTAAGGGTTAGGGTTAGTTTTAGGGTTAGAGTTATGTGTTAGGGTTTGTGTTAGAGGTTAGGGTTAGGTTTACTGTTCGTGGTTAGAGTTACGTTTAGGGGTTAGCATTAGGGTTAGGGATTAGGTTTAGGGTAAGTGTTTAGAGTTAGTGTTGGGCTTTAGGCTCGGGGCTTAGGTTCAGGGTCAGAGGTTAGGGTTGGTGGTAGGGCTTAGATTTAGCGGTCAGTTTAAGGGCACAGGACCTGGTTAATCTACGGTGAGAGGGGTGTGGTCGGAGTCACCACAAAAGCACAACATCATTCCCTGGGCCTTGGGACAAAACCTACGTGCAGGACTCAGGCAGAGCCTCATCTCACACATGGCATGGCTGTATTGTAGGCTTGCTTCACTCTGGGAATGGAAGTAGTGTGAGAATTAGGGTTAGGTTTGGGGTTAGGGGTTTCGAGTTAGGGGTTAGGTTTCGAGTCAGGGTCAGGTGCTAGGGATTAGTGGTTAGGTTTAGAGTTAGTGTTAGGGGTTAGGTGTTAAGTCTGGGTTGGGGGCCAGGGTTAGGTTTAGGGTTGGGGTTAGCGTTAGGGTTAGGGGTTAGGGTTAAGGGATAGGGTTAGGGTTAAGGGTTAGGCTTAGGGTTAGGGTTCAGGGTTAGGGTTAAGGTTTAGGGTTAGAGTCAGGGTTAAGTGTTAGGGTGAGGCTTAACAGTTAGGGTTAGGGTTAGGGGGTTAGGAATAGGGTTAGGGTTAAGGGTTAGGTTTATGGTTCAGGTTTAAGGTTAGGATTAGGGGTTAGGGTTAGTGTTAACTGTAGGTCAGTGTTGGGGTTAGATCTCTAGGCATTAGCGTATAGGTTAGGGTTAGGGTTAAGTAGGGTTATGTTTAATGGTTAGGATTGGGATTAGCGTTAAGGGTTAGGGTTAAGCTTTAGGGGTTATGACTAAGGATCAATGGTTAGGGTTATTTTTAGGCGTAGGGTTAGGGTAAGGGTTTTAGGGTTAGTGTTAGTGTTGTCGGTAGGGTTAAGGTTAGGGTTGGCGTTTCAGAATTAGGGATTAGGTGTTATGGTTATGGCTAGGAGTTAGGGTTAGAATTACGGTATAGGGCTTGTTCTCAGGGTGTCATGCATTATCGTTAAGATAAGGGGTTAAGTTAGGGTTAGGGTGAGGTTTACGTGTTAAGGTGAGCAGTAGGATCAGGGTTAGGTGTTATGTTCTGGGTTAGGGTTATGGGTGTGGGGTAGGGTTTATGCTTAGGGCACGGGCCCTGTATGCACTAGGAGGCGAAGTTAGGGGTCTGTGATGGTCGCTGGGAGCCCACTCTATCGTACGCAGTGTATGGGCCTCTGGGTTTCATGCAGGACACTGTGGCAGAGCGGGCTTTCATGCATGGCTTAGTAGGATTGTAGGCTTTCAAAACTCTGAGAAAGCAAGTCTGAGAATTAGATTTAGGGTTAGGATTACGGTACGGTTTAGGGATGAAGATTAGCGATAGGGTGAGGGCTTAGGGTTAGGGGTTAGGGTTAGGGTTAGGGTTGTTGGCAGGGTGAAGGTTAGGGTTGGCATTTTAGAATTAGGGATGAGGTGTTAGGGTTATGGCTAGGGGTTAGGATTAGAATTATGGGATAGGGCTTCTTCTCAGGGTGTTATGCATTAAGGTTAAGATAAGGGGATAAGTTAGGGTTACGGGGAGGTTTATGTTTTAAGGTGAGCAATAGGATCAGGGTCAGGTGCTATGTTCAGGGTGAGGGTTATCTGTTAGGGGTAGTGTTTATACTTAGCGTACAGGCCCTGTCTGCACTGGGCGGGAGGCTGGGGTTAGGGGGATGGGATTGTCCCCGGGAACCCACTCTATCATACGCTAGGTATGGGCTCCTGGTTTCATGCAAGAGAGAGCTGCAGAGCCCCCTTTTACTCACGGCATGGGAGGATTTTAGGCTTTCTAAACTCTAAGAAAGCAAGAAGTCCGAGAATTAGATTTAGGGGTAGGATTATGATAATGTTTAGGGTTAGGGTTAGTGTTAAGGTGGGGTCTTAGGGTTAGGGGTTAGGGTTAGAGGTTAGTGTTAGGTGTAACAGTTACAGTTAGGTTTATGGTTAAGTTTCAGGGTTAGGGTTAAGGTTTGGGTTTAGCGTTTGGCACAGGGTTAGGCTTCAGTGTTAGCTTTATGGTTAAAGATTAGGATTAGGGTTAGTGTGAGGGTTAATGGTAAGGGTCAAGATTAAGGGTTAGGGTTGGGGTTAGGGTTAGGTTTAGGGTTAGGGCTTAGGGTTAGGGGATAGGATTAGGGTTAAGTGTTGGGCTTATGGTTAGGGTTAAAGTTTAGTGTTAGGGTTAATGTTTAGTGTTATGGTCCAGTTTAAGTGTTAGGGTGAGGGTTAACAGTTAGGATTAGGCTTAGGGGTTAGGGATATAGTGAAGGTTCAGTGTTAGGGTTAGGTTTAGGGTTCAGGGTTAGGGTTAGTTTTAGGGGTTATGGTTAGGGTTAGGTGTTAGGTTAGTGTCAGGGTTAGGTCTAGTCGTGAGGGTAAGGTTTAGGGTTAGCTTTAAGAGCTAGGGTTAGGTTTAATGGTTAGGATTAGGATTACGGTTAAAGGTTAGGGTAATGCTCAGGGGTTAGGGTGAAGGGTGAAGGGTTAGGGCTTTTGTTAGGCATAGCGTTGGGGTTAGAACTAAGGGTTCCTGTCAGTGTTAGGGTTGTAGGCAGCGTTACGGTTAGGCTTAGCGGTGGAGAATTAGGGTTAGGGATTAGGTGTTACAGTTATGACTAGGAGATAGGGTTAGAATTATGGGATAGGGGATGTTCTCAGGGAATGGGTTATGCATTAACGTTACGTTAAGAGGTTAAAGTTAGGCTCACGGTGAGGTTTACGTGTTAAGGGGAGAAATAGGAACAGGGTTAGGTGCCATGTTCAGGGTTAGGGTTATCTGTTAAAGGTATCATTTATGCTTAGCGCACGGGCCCTGTCGGCATTAGGCTGGGGGGAGGTTAGGGGGCTGGGATTGTCACCGGGAACCCACTGTATCGGACTCTGGGTATGGGCCCGTGGATTTCATGCAGGACACAGTGGTAGAGCCTCCTTTCACACATGGCACGGGAGGATTGCAGGCTTTCTAAACTCTAAGAAAGCAAGAAGTCTGAGAATTAGATTTAGGGTTAGGATTATGGTTAGGGTTCAGGATGAAGTGTAGTGTTATGGTGAGGGGATAGGGTTACAGATTAGGGTTACGGTTTAAGGTTACTGTTAGGTTTAACGGTTACAGTTCGTTTTGGGGTTGAGGTTTGCGGATAGGGTTAAGATGAGGGGTCAGGGTTTGGTACAGGGTTAGGGTTGTGTTCGGTTTAGGGTTGAAGATTAGGATTAGGGTTAGGATTAAAGGTTAGCATGAGAGTTAACGGTTAAGATTAAGGTTAAGGGTTAGGGTTAGGGTTTAGGTTTAGGGTTAAGGGTTAGGGTTAGTTTTAGGGTTAGAGTTATGTGTTAGGGTTTGTGTTAGAGGTTAGGGTTAGGTTTACTGTTCGTGGTTAGAGTTACGTTTAGGGGTTAGCATTAGGGTTAGGGATTAGGTTTAGGGTAAGTGTTTAGAGTTAGTGTTGGGCTTTAGGCTCGGGGCTTAGGTTCAGGGTCAGAGGTTAGGGTTGGTGGTAGGGCTTAGATTTAGCGGTCAGTTTAAGGGCACAGGACCTGGTTAATCTACGGTGAGAGGGGTGTGGTCGGAGTCACCACAAAAGCACAACATCATTCCCTGGGCCTTGGGACAAAACCTACATGCAGGACTCAGGCAGAGCCTCATCTCACACATGGCATGGCTGTATTGTAGGCTTGCTTCACTCTGGGAATGGAAGTAGTGTGAGAATTAGGGTTAGGTTTGGGGTTAGGGGTTTCGAGTTAGGGGTTAGGTTTCGAGTCAGGGTCAGGTGCTAGGGATTAGTGGTTAGGTTTAGAGTTAGTGTTAGGGGTTAGGTGTTAAGTCTGGGTTGGGGGCCAGGGTTAGGTTTAGGGTTGGGGTTAGCGTTAGGGTTAGGGGTTAGGGTTAAGGGATAGGGTTAGGGTTAAGGGTTAGGCTTAGGGTTAGGGTTCAGGGTTAGGGTTAAGGTTTAGGGTTAGAGTCAGGGTTAAGTGTTAGGGTGAGGCTTAACAGTTAGGGTTAGGGTTAGGGGGTTAGGAATAGGGTTAGGGTTAAGGGTTAGGTTTATGGTTCAGGTTTAAGGTTAGGATTAGGGGTTAGGGTTAGTGTTAACTGTAGGTCAGTGTTGGGGTTAGATCTCTAGGCATTAGCGTATAGGTTAGGGTTAGGGTTAAGTAGGGTTATGTTTAATGGTTAGGATTGGGATTAGCGTTAAGGGTTAGGGTTAAGCTTTAGGGGTTATGACTAAGGATCAATGGTTAGGGTTATTTTTAGGCGTAGGGTTAGGGTAAGGGTTTTAGGGTTAGTGTTAGTGTTGTCGGTAGGGTTAAGGTTAGGGTTGGCGTTTCAGAATTAGGGATTAGGTGTTATGGTTATGGCTAGGAGTTAGGGTTAGAATTACGGTATAGGGCTTGTTCTCAGGGTGTCATGCATTATCGTTAAGATAAGGGGTTAAGTTAGGGTTAGGGTGAGGTTTACGTGTTAAGGTGAGCAGTAGGATCAGGGTTAGGTGTTATGTTCTGGGTTAGGGTTATGGGTGTGGGGTAGGGTTTATGCTTAGGGCACGGGCCCTGTATGCACTAGGAGGCGAAGTTAGGGGTCTGTGATGGTCGCTGGGAGCCCACTCTATCGTACGCAGTGTATGGGCCTCTGGGTTTCATGCAGGACACTGTGGCAGAGCGGGCTTTCATGCATGGCTTAGTAGGATTGTAGGCTTTCAAAACTCTGAGAAAGCAAGTCTGAGAATTAGATTTAGGGTTAGGATTACGGTACGGTTTAGGGATGAAGATTAGCGATAGGGTGAGGGCTTAGGGTTAGGGGTTAGGGTTAGGGTTAGGGTTGTTGGCAGGGTGAAGGTTAGGGTTGGCATTTTAGAATTAGGGATGAGGTGTTAGGGTTATGGCTAGGGGTTAGGATTAGAATTATGGGATAGGGCTTCTTCTCAGGGTGTTATGCATTAAGGTTAAGATAAGGGGATAAGTTAGGGTTACGGGGAGGTTTATGTTTTAAGGTGAGCAATAGGATCAGGGTCAGGTGCTATGTTCAGGGTGAGGGTTATCTGTTAGGGGTAGTGTTTATACTTAGCGTACAGGCCCTGTCTGCACTGGGCGGGAGGCTGGGGTTAGGGGGATGGGATTGTCCCCGGGAACCCACTCTATCATACGCTAGGTATGGGCTCCTGGTTTCATGCAAGAGAGAGCTGCAGAGCCCCCTTTTACTCACGGCATGGGAGGATTTTAGGCTTTCTAAACTCTAAGAAAGCAAGAAGTCCGAGAATTAGATTTAGGGGTAGGATTATGATAATGTTTAGGGTTAGGGTTAGTGTTAAGGTGGGGTCTTAGGGTTAGGGGTTAGGGTTAGAGGTTAGTGTTAGGTGTAACAGTTACAGTTAGGTTTATGGTTAAGTTTCAGGGTTAGGGTTAAGGTTTGGGTTTAGCGTTTGGCACAGGGTTAGGCTTCAGTGTTAGCTTTATGGTTAAAGATTAGGATTAGGGTTAGTGTGAGGGTTAATGGTAAGGGTCAAGATTAAGGGTTAGGGTTGGGGTTAGGGTTAGGTTTAGGGTTAGGGCTTAGGGTTAGGGGATAGGATTAGGGTTAAGTGTTGGGCTTATGGTTAGGGTTAAAGTTTAGTGTTAGGGTTAATGTTTAGTGTTATGGTCCAGTTTAAGTGTTAGGGTGAGGGTTAACAGTTAGGATTAGGCTTAGGGGTTAGGGATATAGTGAAGGTTCAGTGTTAGGGTTAGGTTTAGGGTTCAGGGTTAGGGTTAGTTTTAGGGGTTATGGTTAGGGTTAGGTGTTAGGTTAGTGTCAGGGTTAGGTCTAGTCGTGAGGGTAAGGTTTAGGGTTAGCTTTAAGAGCTAGGGTTAGGTTTAATGGTTAGGATTAGGATTACGGTTAAAGGTTAGGGTAATGCTCAGGGGTTAGGGTGAAGGGTGAAGGGTTAGGGCTTTTGTTAGGCATAGCGTTGGGGTTAGAACTAAGGGTTCCTGTCAGTGTTAGGGTTGTAGGCAGCGTTACGGTTAGGCTTAGCGGTGGAGAATTAGGGTTAGGGATTAGGTGTTACAGTTATGACTAGGAGATAGGGTTAGAATTATGGGATAGGGGATGTTCTCAGGGAATGGGTTATGCATTAACGTTACGTTAAGAGGTTAAAGTTAGGCTCACGGTGAGGTTTACGTGTTAAGGGGAGAAATAGGAACAGGGTTAGGTGCCATGTTCAGGGTTAGGGTTATCTGTTAAAGGTATCATTTATGCTTAGCGCACGGGCCCTGTCGGCATTAGGCTGGGGGGAGGTTAGGGGGCTGGGATTGTCACCGGGAACCCACTGTATCGGACTCTGGGTATGGGCCCGTGGATTTCATGCAGGACACAGTGGTAGAGCCTCCTTTCACACATGGCACGGGAGGATTGCAGGCTTTCTAAACTCTAAGAAAGCAAGAAGTCTGAGAATTAGATTTAGGGTTAGGATTATGGTTAGGGTTCAGGATGAAGTGTAGTGTTATGGTGAGGGGATAGGGTTACAGATTAGGGTTACGGTTTAAGGTTACTGTTAGGTTTAACGGTTACAGTTCGTTTTGGGGTTGAGGTTTGCGGATAGGGTTAAGATGAGGGGTCAGGGTTTGGTACAGGGTTAGGGTTGTGTTCGGTTTAGGGTTGAAGATTAGGATTAGGGTTAGGATTAAAGGTTAGCATGAGAGTTAACGGTTAAGATTAAGGTTAAGGGTTAGGGTTAGGGTTTAGGTTTAGGGTTAAGGGTTAGGGTTAGTTTTAGGGTTAGAGTTATGTGTTAGGGTTTGTGTTAGAGGTTAGGGTTAGGTTTACTGTTCGTGGTTAGAGTTACGTTTAGGGGTTAGCATTAGGGTTAGGGATTAGGTTTAGGGTAAGTGTTTAGAGTTAGTGTTGGGCTTTAGGCTCGGGGCTTAGGTTCAGGGTCAGAGGTTAGGGTTGGTGGTAGGGCTTAGATTTAGCGGTCAGTTTAAGGGCACAGGACCTGGTTAATCTACGGTGAGAGGGGTGTGGTCGGAGTCACCACAAAAGCACAACATCATTCCCTGGGCCTTGGGACAAAACCTACGTGCAGGACTCAGGCAGAGCCTCATCTCACACATGGCATGGCTGTATTGTAGGCTTGCTTCACTCTGGGAATGGAAGTAGTGTGAGAATTAGGGTTAGGTTTGGGGTTAGGGGTTTCGAGTTAGGGGTTAGGTTTCGAGTCAGGGTCAGGTGCTAGGGATTAGTGGTTAGGTTTAGAGTTAGTGTTAGGGGTTAGGTGTTAAGTCTGGGTTGGGGGCCAGGGTTAGGTTTAGGGTTGGGGTTAGCGTTAGGGTTAGGGGTTAGGGTTAAGGGATAGGGTTAGGGTTAAGGGTTAGGCTTAGGGTTAGGGTTCAGGGTTAGGGTTAAGGTTTAGGGTTAGAGTCAGGGTTAAGTGTTAGGGTGAGGCTTAACAGTTAGGGTTAGGGTTAGGGGGTTAGGAATAGGGTTAGGGTTAAGGGTTAGGTTTATGGTTCAGGTTTAAGGTTAGGATTAGGGGTTAGGGTTAGTGTTAACTGTAGGTCAGTGTTGGGGTTAGATCTCTAGGCATTAGCGTATAGGTTAGGGTTAGGGTTAAGTAGGGTTATGTTTAATGGTTAGGATTGGGATTAGCGTTAAGGGTTAGGGTTAAGCTTTAGGGGTTATGACTAAGGATCAATGGTTAGGGTTATTTTTAGGCGTAGGGTTAGGGTAAGGGTTTTAGGGTTAGTGTTAGTGTTGTCGGTAGGGTTAAGGTTAGGGTTGGCGTTTCAGAATTAGGGATTAGGTGTTATGGTTATGGCTAGGAGTTAGGGTTAGAATTACGGTATAGGGCTTGTTCTCAGGGTGTCATGCATTATCGTTAAGATAAGGGGTTAAGTTAGGGTTAGGGTGAGGTTTACGTGTTAAGGTGAGCAGTAGGATCAGGGTTAGGTGTTATGTTCTGGGTTAGGGTTATGGGTGTGGGGTAGGGTTTATGCTTAGGGCACGGGCCCTGTATGCACTAGGAGGCGAAGTTAGGGGTCTGTGATGGTCGCTGGGAGCGCACTCTATCGTACGCAGTGTATGGGCCTCTGGGTTTCATGCAGGACACTGTGGCAGAGCGGGCTTTCATGCATGGCTTAGTAGGATTGTAGGCTTTCAAAACTCTGAGAAAGCAAGTCTGAGAATTAGATTTAGGGTTAGGATTACGGTACGGTTTAGGGATGAAGATTAGCGATAGGGTGAGGGCTTAAGGTTAGGGGTTAGGGTTAGGGTTAGGGTTGTTGGCAGGGTGAAGGTTAGGGTTGGCATTTTAGAATTAGGGATGAGGTGTTAGGGTTATGGCTAGGGGTTAGGATTAGAATTATGGGATAGGGCTTCTTCTCAGGGTGTTATGCATTAAGGTTAAGATAAGGGGATAAGTTAGGGTTACGGGGAGGTTTATGTTTTAAGGTGAGCAATAGGATCAGGGTCAGGTGCTATGTTCAGGGTGAGGGTTATCTGTTAGGGGTAGTGTTTATACTTAGCGTACAGGCCCTGTCTGCACTGGGCGGGAGGCTGGGGTTAGGGGGATGGGATTGTCCCCGGGAACCCACTCTATCATACGCTAGGTATGGGCTCCTGGTTTCATGCAAGAGAGAGCTGCAGAGCCCCCTTTTACTCATGGCATGGGAGGATTTTAGGCTTTCTAAACTCTAAGAAAGCAAGAAGTCCGAGAATTAGATTTAGGGGTAGGATTATGATAATGTTTAGGGTTAGGGTTAGTGTTAAGGTGGGGTCTTAGGGTTAGGGGTTAGGGTTAGAGGTTAGTGTTAGGTGTAACAGTTACAGTTAGGTTTATGGTTAAGTTTCAGGGTTAGGGTTAAGGTTTGGGTTTAGCGTTTGGCACAGGGTTAGGCTTCAGTGTTAGCTTTATGGTTAAAGATTAGGATTAGGGTTAGTGTGAGGGTTAATGGTAAGGGTCAAGATTAAGGGTTAGGGTTGGGGTTAGGGTTAGGTTTAGGGTTAGGGCTTAGGGTTAGGGGATAGGATTAGGGTTAAGTGTTGGGCTTATGGTTAGGGTTAAAGTTTAGTGTTAGGGTTAATGTTTAGTGTTATGGTCCAGTTTAAGTGTTAGGGTGAGGGTTAACAGGATTAGGCTTAGGGGTTAGGGATATAGTGAAGGTTCAGTGTTAGGGTTAGGTTTAGGGTTCAGGGTTAGGGTTAGTTTTAGGGGTTATGGTTAGGGTTAGGTGTTAGGTTAGTGTCAGGGTTAGGTCTAGTCGTGAGGGTAAGGTTTAGGGTTAGCTTTAAGAGCTAGGGTTAGGTTTAATGGTTAGGATTAGGATTACGGTTAAAGGTTAGGGTAATGCTCAGGGGTTAGGGTGAAGGGTGAAGGGTTAGGGCTTTTGTTAGGCATAGCGTTGGGGTTAGAACTAAGGGTTCCTGTCAGTGTTAGGGTTGTAGGCAGCGTTACGGTTAGGCTTAGCGGTGGAGAATTAGGGTTAGGGATTAGGTGTTACAGTTATGACTAGGAGATAGGGTTAGAATTATGGGATAGGGGATGTTCTCAGGGAATGGGTTATGCATTAACGTTACGTTAAGAGGTTAAAGTTAGGCTCACGGTGAGGTTTACGTGTTAAGGGGAGAAATAGGAACAGGGTTAGGTGCCATGTTCAGGGTTAGGGTTATCTGTTAAAGGTATCATTTATGCTTAGCGCACGGGCCCTGTCGGCATTAGGCTGGGGGGAGGTTAGGGGGCTGGGATTGTCACCGGGAACCCACTGTATCGGACTCTGGGTATGGGCCCGTGGATTTCATGCAGGACACAGTGGTAGAGCCTCCTTTCACACATGGCACGGGAGGATTGCAGGCTTTCTAAACTCTAAGAAAGCAAGAAGTCTGAGAATTAGATTTAGGGTTAGGATTATGGTTAGGGTTCAGGATGAAGTGTAGTGTTATGGTGAGGGGATAGGGTTACAGATTAGGGTTACGGTTTAAGGTTACTGTTAGGTTTAACGGTTACAGTTCGTTTTGGGGTTGAGGTTTGCGGATAGGGTTAAGATGAGGGGTCAGGGTTTGGTACAGGGTTAGGGTTGTGTTCGGTTTAGGGTTGAAGATTAGGATTAGGGTTAGGATTAAAGGTTAGCATGAGAGTTAACGGTTAAGATTAAGGTTAAGGGTTAGGGTTAGGGTTTAGGTTTAGGGTTAAGGGTTAGGGTTAGTTTTAGGGTTAGAGTCATGTGTTAGGGTTTGTGTTAGAGGTTAGGGTTAGGTTTACTGTTCGTGGTTAGAGTTACGTTTAGGGGTTAGCATTAGGGTTAGGGATTAGGTTTAGGGTAAGTGTTTAGAGTTAGTGTTGGGCTTTAGGCTCGGGGCTTAGGTTCAGGGTCAGAGGTTAGGGTTGGTGGTAGGGCTTAGATTTAGCGGTCAGTTTAAGGGCACAGGACCTGGTTAATCTACGGTGAGAGGGGTGTGGTCGGAGTCACCACAAAAGCACAACATCATTCCCTGGGCCTTGGGACAAAACCTACGTGCAGGACTCAGGCAGAGCCTCATCTCACACATGGCATGGCTGTATTGTAGGCTTGCTTCACTCTGGGAATGGAAGTAGTGTGAGAATTAGGGTTAGGTTTGGGGTTAGGGGTTTCGAGTTAGGGGTTAGGTTTCGAGTCAGGGTCAGGTGCTAGGGATTAGTGGTTAGGTTTAGAGTTAGTGTTAGGGGTTAGGTGTTAAGTCTGGGTTGGGGGCCAGGGTTAGGTTTAGGGTTGGGGTTAGCGTTAGGGTTAGGGGTTAGGGTTAAGGGATAGGGTTAGGGTTAAGGGTTAGGCTTAGGGTTAGGGTTCAGGGTTAGGGTTAAGGTTTAGGGTTAGAGTCAGGGTTAAGTGTTAGGGTGAGGCTTAACAGTTAGGGTTAGGGTTAGGGGGTTAGGAATAGGGTTAGGGTTAAGGGTTAGGTTTATGGTTCAGGTTTAAGGTTAGGATTAGGGGTTAGGGTTAGTGTTAACTGTAGGTCAGTGTTGGGGTTAGATCTCTAGGCATTAGCGTATAGGTTAGGGTTAGGGTTAAGTAGGGTTATGTTTAATGGTTAGGATTGGGATTAGCGTTAAGGGTTAGGGTTAAGCTTTAGGGGTTATGACTAAGGATCAATGGTTAGGGTTATTTTTAGGCGTAGGGTTAGGGTAAGGGTTTTAGGGTTAGTGTTAGTGTTGTCGGTAGGGTTAAGGTTAGGGTTGGCGTTTCAGAATTAGGGATTAGGTGTTATGGTTATGGCTAGGAGTTAGGGTTAGAATTACGGTATAGGGCTTGTTCTCAGGGTGTCATGCATTATCGTTAAGATAAGGGGTTAAGTTAGGGTTAGGGTGAGGTTTACGTGTTAAGGTGAGCAGTAGGATCAGGGTTAGGTGTTATGTTCTGGGTTAGGGTTATGGGTGTGGGGTAGGGTTTATGCTTAGGGCACGGGCCCTGTATGCACTAGGAGGCGAAGTTAGGGGTCTGTGATGGTCGCTGGGAGCCCACTCTATCGTACGCAGTGTATGGGCCTCTGGGTTTCATGCAGGACACTGTGGCAGAGCGGGCTTTCATGCATGGCTTAGTAGGATTGTAGGCTTTCAAAACTCTGAGAAAGCAAGTCTGAGAATTAGATTTAGGGTTAGGATTACGGTACGGTTTAGGGATGAAGATTAGCGATAGGGTGAGGGCTTAGGGTTAGGGGTTAGGGTTAGGGTTAGGGTTGTTGGCAGGGTGAAGGTTAGGGTTGGCATTTTAGAATTAGGGATGAGGTGTTAGGGTTATGGCTAGGGGTTAGGATTAGAATTATGGGATAGGGCTTCTTCTCAGGGTGTTATGCATTAAGGTTAAGATAAGGGGATAAGTTAGGGTTACGGGGAGGTTTATGTTTTAAGGTGAGCAATAGGATCAGGGTCAGGTGCTATGTTCAGGGTGAGGGTTATCTGTTAGGGGTAGTGTTTATACTTAGCGTACAGGCCCTGTCTGCACTGGGCGGGAGGCTGGGGTTAGGGGGATGGGATTGTCCCCGGGAACCCACTCTATCATACGCTAGGTATGGGCTCCTGGTTTCATGCAAGAGAGAGCTGCAGAGCCCCCTTTTACTCACGGCATGGGAGGATTTTAGGCTTTCTAAACTCTAAGAAAGCAAGAAGTCCGAGAATTAGATTTAGGGGTAGGATTATGATAATGTTTAGGGTTAGGGTTAGTGTTAAGGTGGGGTCTTAGGGTTAGGGGTTAGGGTTAGAGGTTAGTGTTAGGTGTAACAGTTACAGTTAGGTTTATGGTTAAGTTTCAGGGTTAGGGTTAAGGTTTGGGTTTAGCGTTTGGCACAGGGTTAGGCTTCAGTGTTAGCTTTATGGTTAAAGATTAGGATTAGGGTTAGTGTGAGGGTTAATGGTAAGGGTCAAGATTAAGGGTTAGGGTTGGGGTTAGGGTTAGGTTTAGGGTTAGGGCTTAGGGTTAGGGGATAGGATTAGGGTTAAGTGTTGGGCTTATGGTTAGGGTTAAAGTTTAGTGTTAGGGTTAATGTTTAGTGTTATGGTCCAGTTTAAGTGTTAGGGTGAGGGTTAACAGTTAGGATTAGGCTTAGGGGTTAGGGATATAGTGAAGGTTCAGTGTTAGGGTTAGGTTTAGGGTTCAGGGTTAGGGTTAGTTTTAGGGGTTATGGTTAGGGTTAGGTGTTAGGTTAGTGTCAGGGTTAGGTCTAGTCGTGAGGGTAAGGTTTAGGGTTAGCTTTAAGAGCTAGGGTTAGGTTTAATGGTTAGGATTAGGATTACGGTTAAAGGTTAGGGTAATGCTCAGGGGTTAGGGTGAAGGGTGAAGGGTTAGGGCTTTTGTTAGGCATAGCGTTGGGGTTAGAACTAAGGGTTCCTGTCAGTGTTAGGGTTGTAGGCAGCGTTACGGTTAGGCTTAGCGGTGGAGAATTAGGGTTAGGGATTAGGTGTTACAGTTATGACTAGGAGATAGGGTTAGAATTATGGGATAGGGGATGTTCTCAGGGAATGGGTTATGCATTAACGTTACGTTAAGAGGTTAAAGTTAGGCTCACGGTGAGGTTTACGTGTTAAGGGGAGAAATAGGAACAGGGTTAGGTGCCATGTTCAGGGTTAGGGTTATCTGTTAAAGGTATCATTTATGCTTAGCGCACGGGCCCTGTCGGCATTAGGCTGGGGGGAGGTTAGGGGGCTGGGATTGTCACCGGGAACCCACTGTATCGGACTCTGGGTATGGGCCCGTGGATTTCATGCAGGACACAGTGGTAGAGCCTCCTTTCACACATGGCACGGGAGGATTGCAGGCTTTCTAAACTCTAAGAAAGCAAGAAGTCTGAGAATTAGATTTAGGGTTAGGATTATGGTTAGGGTTCAGGATGAAGTGTAGTGTTATGGTGAGGGGATAGGGTTACAGATTAGGGTTACGGTTTAAGGTTACTGTTAGGTTTAACGGTTACAGTTCGTTTTGGGGTTGAGGTTTGCGGATAGGGTTAAGATGAGGGGTCAGGGTTTGGTACAGGGTTAGGGTTGTGTTCGGTTTAGGGTTGAAGATTAGGATTAGGGTTAGGATTAAAGGTTAGCATGAGAGTTAACGGTTAAGATTAAGGTTAAGGGTTAGGGTTAGGGTTTAGGTT
Organism: Eulemur rufifrons; assembly: GCF_041146395.1. NCBI lineage: Eukaryota > Metazoa > Chordata > Mammalia > Primates > Lemuridae > Eulemur > Eulemur rufifrons. Next base: position 309,662 of record NW_027182934.1, read on the forward strand.
TAGGGTTAAGGGTTAGGGTTAGTTTTAGGGTTAGAGTTATGTGTTAGGGTTTGTGTTAGAGGTTAGGGTTAGGTTTACTGTTCGTGGTTAGAGTTACGTTTAGGGGTTAGCATTAGGGTTAGGGATTAGGTTTAGGGTAAGTGTTTAGAGTTAGTGTTGGGCTTTAGGCTCGGGGCTTAGGTTCAGGGTCAGAGGTTAGGGTTGGTGGTAGGGCTTAGATTTAGCGGTCAGTTTAAGGGCACAGGACCTGGTTAATCTACGGTGAGAGGGGTGTGGTCGGAGTCACCACAAAAGCACAACATCATTCCCTGGGCCTTGGGACAAAACCTACGTGCAGGACTCAGGCAGAGCCTCATCTCACACATGGCATGGCTGTATTGTAGGCTTGCTTCACTCTGGGAATGGAAGTAGTGTGAGAATTAGGGTTAGGTTTGGGGTTAGGGGTTTCGAGTTAGGGGTTAGGTTTCGAGTCAGGGTCAGGTGCTAGGGATTAGTGGTTAGGTTTAGAGTTAGTGTTAGGGGTTAGGTGTTAAGTCTGGGTTGGGGGCCAGGGTTAGGTTTAGGGTTGGGGTTAGCGTTAGGGTTAGGGGTTAGGGTTAAGGGATAGGGTTAGGGTTAAGGGTTAGGCTTAGGGTTAGGGTTCAGGGTTAGGGTTAAGGTTTAGGGTTAGAGTCAGGGTTAAGTGTTAGGGTGAGGCTTAACAGTTAGGGTTAGGGTTAGGGGGTTAGGAATAGGGTTAGGGTTAAGGGTTAGGTTTATGGTTCAGGTTTAAGGTTAGGATTAGGGGTTAGGGTTAGTGTTAACTGTAGGTCAGTGTTGGGGTTAGATCTCTAGGCATTAGCGTATAGGTTAGGGTTAGGGTTAAGTAGGGTTATGTTTAATGGTTAGGATTGGGATTAGCGTTAAGGGTTAGGGTTAAGCTTTAGGGGTTATGACTAAGGATCAATGGTTAGGGTTATTTTTAGGCGTAGGGTTAGGGTAAGGGTTTTAGGGTTAGTGTTAGTGTTGTCGGTAGGGTTAAGGTTAGGGTTGGCGTTTCAGAATTAGGGATTAGGTGTTATGGTTATGGCTAGGAGTTAGGGTTAGAATTACGGTATAGGGCTTGTTCTCAGGGTGTCATGCATTATCGTTAAGATAAGGGGTTAAGTTAGGGTTAGGGTGAGGTTTACGTGTTAAGGTGAGCAGTAGGATCAGGGTTAGGTGTTATGTTCTGGGTTAGGGTTATGGGTGTGGGGTAGGGTTTATGCTTAGGGCACGGGCCCTGTATGCACTAGGAGGCGAAGTTAGGGGTCTGTGATGGTCGCTGGGAGCGCACTCTATCGTACGCAGTGTATGGGCCTCTGGGTTTCATGCAGGACACTGTGGCAGAGCGGGCTTTCATGCATGGCTTAGTAGGATTGTAGGCTTTCAAAACTCTGAGAAAGCAAGTCTGAGAATTAGATTTAGGGTTAGGATTACGGTACGGTTTAGGGATGAAGATTAGCGATAGGGTGAGGGCTTAAGGTTAGGGGTTAGGGTTAGGGTTAGGGTTGTTGGCAGGGTGAAGGTTAGGGTTGGCATTTTAGAATTAGGGATGAGGTGTTAGGGTTATGGCTAGGGGTTAGGATTAGAATTATGGGATAGGGCTTCTTCTCAGGGTGTTATGCATTAAGGTTAAGATAAGGGGATAAGTTAGGGTTACGGGGAGGTTTATGTTTTAAGGTGAGCAATAGGATCAGGGTCAGGTGCTATGTTCAGGGTGAGGGTTATCTGTTAGGGGTAGTGTTTATACTTAGCGTACAGGCCCTGTCTGCACTGGGCGGGAGGCTGGGGTTAGGGGGATGGGATTGTCCCCGGGAACCCACTCTATCATACGCTAGGTATGGGCTCCTGGTTTCATGCAAGAGAGAGCTGCAGAGCCCCCTTTTACTCATGGCATGGGAGGATTTTAGGCTTTCTAAACTCTAAGAAAGCAAGAAGTCCGAGAATTAGATTTAGGGGTAGGATTATGATAATGTTTAGGGTTAGGGTTAGTGTTAAGGTGGGGTCTTAGGGTTAGGGGTTAGGGTTAGAGGTTAGTGTTAGGTGTAACAGTTACAGTTAGGTTTATGGTTAAGTTTCAGGGTTAGGGTTAAGGTTTGGGTTTAGCGTTTGGCACAGGGTTAGGCTTCAGTGTTAGCTTTATGGTTAAAGATTAGGATTAGGGTTAGTGTGAGGGTTAATGGTAAGGGTCAAGATTAAGGGTTAGGGTTGGGGTTAGGGTTAGGTTTAGGGTTAGGGCTTAGGGTTAGGGGATAGGATTAGGGTTAAGTGTTGGGCTTATGGTTAGGGTTAAAGTTTAGTGTTAGGGTTAATGTTTAGTGTTATGGTCCAGTTTAAGTGTTAGGGTGAGGGTTAACAGGATTAGGCTTAGGGGTTAGGGATATAGTGAAGGTTCAGTGTTAGGGTTAGGTTTAGGGTTCAGGGTTAGGGTTAGTTTTAGGGGTTATGGTTAGGGTTAGGTGTTAGGTTAGTGTCAGGGTTAGGTCTAGTCGTGAGGGTAAGGTTTAGGGTTAGCTTTAAGAGCTAGGGTTAGGTTTAATGGTTAGGATTAGGATTACGGTTAAAGGTTAGGGTAATGCTCAGGGGTTAGGGTGAAGGGTGAAGGGTTAGGGCTTTTGTTAGGCATAGCGTTGGGGTTAGAACTAAGGGTTCCTGTCAGTGTTAGGGTTGTAGGCAGCGTTACGGTTAGGCTTAGCGGTGGAGAATTAGGGTTAGGGATTAGGTGTTACAGTTATGACTAGGAGATAGGGTTAGAATTATGGGATAGGGGATGTTCTCAGGGAATGGGTTATGCATTAACGTTACGTTAAGAGGTTAAAGTTAGGCTCACGGTGAGGTTTACGTGTTAAGGGGAGAAATAGGAACAGGGTTAGGTGCCATGTTCAGGGTTAGGGTTATCTGTTAAAGGTATCATTTATGCTTAGCGCACGGGCCCTGTCGGCATTAGGCTGGGGGGAGGTTAGGGGGCTGGGATTGTCACCGGGAACCCACTGTATCGGACTCTGGGTATGGGCCCGTGGATTTCATGCAGGACACAGTGGTAGAGCCTCCTTTCACACATGGCACGGGAGGATTGCAGGCTTTCTAAACTCTAAGAAAGCAAGAAGTCTGAGAATTAGATTTAGGGTTAGGATTATGGTTAGGGTTCAGGATGAAGTGTAGTGTTATGGTGAGGGGATAGGGTTACAGATTAGGGTTACGGTTTAAGGTTACTGTTAGGTTTAACGGTTACAGTTCGTTTTGGGGTTGAGGTTTGCGGATAGGGTTAAGATGAGGGGTCAGGGTTTGGTACAGGGTTAGGGTTGTGTTCGGTTTAGGGTTGAAGATTAGGATTAGGGTTAGGATTAAAGGTTAGCATGAGAGTTAACGGTTAAGATTAAGGTTAAGGGTTAGGGTTAGGGTTTAGGTTTAGGGTTAAGGGTTAGGGTTAGTTTTAGGGTTAGAGTCATGTGTTAGGGTTTGTGTTAGAGGTTAGGGTTAGGTTTACTGTTCGTGGTTAGAGTTACGTTTAGGGGTTAGCATTAGGGTTAGGGATTAGGTTTAGGGTAAGTGTTTAGAGTTAGTGTTGGGCTTTAGGCTCGGGGCTTAGGTTCAGGGTCAGAGGTTAGGGTTGGTGGTAGGGCTTAGATTTAGCGGTCAGTTTAAGGGCACAGGACCTGGTTAATCTACGGTGAGAGGGGTGTGGTCGGAGTCACCACAAAAGCACAACATCATTCCCTGGGCCTTGGGACAAAACCTACGTGCAGGACTCAGGCAGAGCCTCATCTCACACATGGCATGGCTGTATTGTAGGCTTGCTTCACTCTGGGAATGGAAGTAGTGTGAGAATTAGGGTTAGGTTTGGGGTTAGGGGTTTCGAGTTAGGGGTTAGGTTTCGAGTCAGGGTCAGGTGCTAGGGATTAGTGGTTAGGTTTAGAGTTAGTGTTAGGGGTTAGGTGTTAAGTCTGGGTTGGGGGCCAGGGTTAGGTTTAGGGTTGGGGTTAGCGTTAGGGTTAGGGGTTAGGGTTAAGGGATAGGGTTAGGGTTAAGGGTTAGGCTTAGGGTTAGGGTTCAGGGTTAGGGTTAAGGTTTAGGGTTAGAGTCAGGGTTAAGTGTTAGGGTGAGGCTTAACAGTTAGGGTTAGGGTTAGGGGGTTAGGAATAGGGTTAGGGTTAAGGGTTAGGTTTATGGTTCAGGTTTAAGGTTAGGATTAGGGGTTAGGGTTAGTGTTAACTGTAGGTCAGTGTTGGGGTTAGATCTCTAGGCATTAGCGTATAGGTTAGGGTTAGGGTTAAGTAGGGTTATGTTTAATGGTTAGGATTGGGATTAGCGTTAAGGGTTAGGGTTAAGCTTTAGGGGTTATGACTAAGGATCAATGGTTAGGGTTATTTTTAGGCGTAGGGTTAGGGTAAGGGTTTTAGGGTTAGTGTTAGTGTTGTCGGTAGGGTTAAGGTTAGGGTTGGCGTTTCAGAATTAGGGATTAGGTGTTATGGTTATGGCTAGGAGTTAGGGTTAGAATTACGGTATAGGGCTTGTTCTCAGGGTGTCATGCATTATCGTTAAGATAAGGGGTTAAGTTAGGGTTAGGGTGAGGTTTACGTGTTAAGGTGAGCAGTAGGATCAGGGTTAGGTGTTATGTTCTGGGTTAGGGTTATGGGTGTGGGGTAGGGTTTATGCTTAGGGCACGGGCCCTGTATGCACTAGGAGGCGAAGTTAGGGGTCTGTGATGGTCGCTGGGAGCCCACTCTATCGTACGCAGTGTATGGGCCTCTGGGTTTCATGCAGGACACTGTGGCAGAGCGGGCTTTCATGCATGGCTTAGTAGGATTGTAGGCTTTCAAAACTCTGAGAAAGCAAGTCTGAGAATTAGATTTAGGGTTAGGATTACGGTACGGTTTAGGGATGAAGATTAGCGATAGGGTGAGGGCTTAGGGTTAGGGGTTAGGGTTAGGGTTAGGGTTGTTGGCAGGGTGAAGGTTAGGGTTGGCATTTTAGAATTAGGGATGAGGTGTTAGGGTTATGGCTAGGGGTTAGGATTAGAATTATGGGATAGGGCTTCTTCTCAGGGTGTTATGCATTAAGGTTAAGATAAGGGGATAAGTTAGGGTTACGGGGAGGTTTATGTTTTAAGGTGAGCAATAGGATCAGGGTCAGGTGCTATGTTCAGGGTGAGGGTTATCTGTTAGGGGTAGTGTTTATACTTAGCGTACAGGCCCTGTCTGCACTGGGCGGGAGGCTGGGGTTAGGGGGATGGGATTGTCCCCGGGAACCCACTCTATCATACGCTAGGTATGGGCTCCTGGTTTCATGCAAGAGAGAGCTGCAGAGCCCCCTTTTACTCACGGCATGGGAGGATTTTAGGCTTTCTAAACTCTAAGAAAGCAAGAAGTCCGAGAATTAGATTTAGGGGTAGGATTATGATAATGTTTAGGGTTAGGGTTAGTGTTAAGGTGGGGTCTTAGGGTTAGGGGTTAGGGTTAGAGGTTAGTGTTAGGTGTAACAGTTACAGTTAGGTTTATGGTTAAGTTTCAGGGTTAGGGTTAAGGTTTGGGTTTAGCGTTTGGCACAGGGTTAGGCTTCAGTGTTAGCTTTATGGTTAAAGATTAGGATTAGGGTTAGTGTGAGGGTTAATGGTAAGGGTCAAGATTAAGGGTTAGGGTTGGGGTTAGGGTTAGGTTTAGGGTTAGGGCTTAGGGTTAGGGGATAGGATTAGGGTTAAGTGTTGGGCTTATGGTTAGGGTTAAAGTTTAGTGTTAGGGTTAATGTTTAGTGTTATGGTCCAGTTTAAGTGTTAGGGTGAGGGTTAACAGTTAGGATTAGGCTTAGGGGTTAGGGATATAGTGAAGGTTCAGTGTTAGGGTTAGGTTTAGGGTTCAGGGTTAGGGTTAGTTTTAGGGGTTATGGTTAGGGTTAGGTGTTAGGTTAGTGTCAGGGTTAGGTCTAGTCGTGAGGGTAAGGTTTAGGGTTAGCTTTAAGAGCTAGGGTTAGGTTTAATGGTTAGGATTAGGATTACGGTTAAAGGTTAGGGTAATGCTCAGGGGTTAGGGTGAAGGGTGAAGGGTTAGGGCTTTTGTTAGGCATAGCGTTGGGGTTAGAACTAAGGGTTCCTGTCAGTGTTAGGGTTGTAGGCAGCGTTACGGTTAGGCTTAGCGGTGGAGAATTAGGGTTAGGGATTAGGTGTTACAGTTATGACTAGGAGATAGGGTTAGAATTATGGGATAGGGGATGTTCTCAGGGAATGGGTTATGCATTAACGTTACGTTAAGAGGTTAAAGTTAGGCTCACGGTGAGGTTTACGTGTTAAGGGGAGAAATAGGAACAGGGTTAGGTGCCATGTTCAGGGTTAGGGTTATCTGTTAAAGGTATCATTTATGCTTAGCGCACGGGCCCTGTCGGCATTAGGCTGGGGGGAGGTTAGGGGGCTGGGATTGTCACCGGGAACCCACTGTATCGGACTCTGGGTATGGGCCCGTGGATTTCATGCAGGACACAGTGGTAGAGCCTCCTTTCACACATGGCACGGGAGGATTGCAGGCTTTCTAAACTCTAAGAAAGCAAGAAGTCTGAGAATTAGATTTAGGGTTAGGATTATGGTTAGGGTTCAGGATGAAGTGTAGTGTTATGGTGAGGGGATAGGGTTACAGATTAGGGTTACGGTTTAAGGTTACTGTTAGGTTTAACGGTTACAGTTAGTTTTGGGGTTGAGGTTTGCGGATAGGGTTAAGATGAGGGGTCAGGGTTTGGTACAGGGTTAGGGTTGTGTTCGGTTTAGGGTTGAAGATTAGGATTAGGGTTAGGATTAAAGGTTAGCATGAGAGTTAACGGTTAAGATTAAGGTTAAGGGTTAGGGTTAGGGTTTAGGTTTAGGGTTAAGGGTTAGGGTTAGTTTTAGGGTTAGAGTTATGTGTTAGGGTTTGTGTTAGAGGTTAGGGTTAGGTTTACTGTTCGTGGTTAGAGTTACGTTTAAGGGTTAGCATTAGGGTTAGGGATTAGGTTTAGGGTAAGTGTTTAGAGTTAGTGTTGGGCTTTAGGCTCGGGGCTTAGGTTCAGGGTCAGAGGTTAGGGTTGGTGGTAGGGCTTAGATTTAGCGGTCAGTTTAAGGGCACAGGACCTGGTTAATCTACGGTGAGAGGGGTGTGGTCGGAGTCACCACAAAAGCACAACATCATTCCCTGGGCCTTGGGACAAAACCTACATGCAGGACTCAGGCAGAGCCTCATCTCACACATGGCATGGCTGTATTGTAGGCTTGCTTCACTCTGGGAATGGAAGTAGTGTGAGAATTAGGGTTAGGTTTGGGGTTAGGGGTTTCGAGTTAGGGGTTAGGTTTCGAGTCAGGGTCAGGTGCTAGGGATTAGTGGTTAGGTTTAGAGTTAGTGTTAGGGGTTAGGTGTTAAGTCTGGGTTGGGGGCCAGGGTTAGGTTTAGGGTTGGGGTTAGCGTTAGGGTTAGGGGTTAGGGTTAAGGGATAGGGTTAGGGTTAAGGGTTAGGCTTAGGGTTAGGGTTCAGGGTTAGGGTTAAGGTTTAGGGTTAGAGTCAGGGTTAAGTGTTAGGGTGAGGCTTAACAGTTAGGGTTAGGGTTAGGGGGTTAGGAATAGGGTTAGGGTTAAGGGTTAGGTTTATGGTTCAGGTTTAAGGTTAGGATTAGGGGTTAGGGTTAGTGTTAACTGTAGGTCAGTGTTGGGGTTAGATCTCTAGGCATTAGCGTATAGGTTAGGGTTAGGGTTAAGTAGGGTTATGTTTAATGGTTAGGATTGGGATTAGCGTTAAGGGTTAGGGTTAAGCTTTAGGGGTTATGACTAAGGATCAATGGTTAGGGTTATTTTTAGGCGTAGGGTTAGGGTAAGGGTTTTAGGGTTAGTGTTAGTGTTGTCGGTAGGGTTAAGGTTAGGGTTGGCGTTTCAGAATTAGGGATTAGGTGTTATGGTTATGGCTAGGAGTTAGGGTTAGAATTACGGTATAGGGCTTGTTCTCAGGGTGTCATGCATTATCGTTAAGATAAGGGGTTAAGTTAGGGTTAGGGTGAGGTTTACGTGTTAAGGTGAGCAGTAGGATCAGGGTTAGGTGTTATGTTCTGGGTTAGGGTTATGGGTGTGGGGTAGGGTTTATGCTTAGGGCACGGGCCCTGTATGCACTAGGAGGCGAAGTTAGGGGTCTGTGATGGTCGCTGGGAGCCCACTCTATCGTACGCAGTGTATGGGCCTCTGGGTTTCATGCAGGACACTGTGGCAGAGCGGGCTTTCATGCATGGCTTAGTAGGATTGTAGGCTTTCAAAACTCTGAGAAAGCAAGTCTGAGAATTAGATTTAGGGTTAGGATTACGGTACGGTTTAGGGATGAAGATTAGCGATAGGGTGAGGGCTTAGGGTTAGGGGTTAGGGTTAGGGTTAGGGTTGTTGGCAGGGTGAAGGTTAGGGTTGGCATTTTAGAATTAGGGATGAGGTGTTAGGGTTATGGCTAGGGGTTAGGATTAGAATTATGGGATAGGGCTTCTTCTCAGGGTGTTATGCATTAAGGTTAAGATAAGGGGATAAGTTAGGGTTACGGGGAGGTTTATGTTTTAAGGTGAGCAATAGGATCAGGGTCAGGTGCTATGTTCAGGGTGAGGGTTATCTGTTAGGGGTAGTGTTTATACTTAGCGTACAGGCCCTGTCTGCACTGGGCGGGAGGCTGGGGTTAGGGGGATGGGATTGTCCCCGGGAACCCACTCTATCATACGCTAGGTATGGGCTCCTGGTTTCATGCAAGAGAGAGCTGCAGAGCCCCCTTTTACTCACGGCATGGGAGGATTTTAGGCTTTCTAAACTCTAAGAAAGCAAGAAGTCCGAGAATTAGATTTAGGGGTAGGATTATGATAATGTTTAGGGTTAGGGTTAGTGTTAAGGTGGGGTCTTAGGGTTAGGGGTTAGGGTTAGAGGTTAGTGTTAGGTGTAACAGTTACAGTTAGGTTTATGGTTAAGTTTCAGGGTTAGGGTTAAGGTTTGGGTTTAGCGTTTGGCACAGGGTTAGGCTTCAGTGTTAGCTTTATGGTTAAAGATTAGGATTAGGGTTAGTGTGAGGGTTAATGGTAAGGGTCAAGATTAAGGGTTAGGGTTGGGGTTAGGGTTAGGTTTAGGGTTAGGGCTTAGGGTTAGGGGATAGGATTAGGGTTAAGTGTTGGGCTTATGGTTAGGGTTAAAGTTTAGTGTTAGGGTTAATGTTTAGTGTTATGGTCCAGTTTAAGTGTTAGGGTGAGGGTTAACAGTTAGGATTAGGCTTAGGGGTTAGGGATATAGTGAAGGTTCAGTGTTAGGGTTAGGTTTAGGGTTCAGGGTTAGGGTTAGTTTTAGGGGTTATGGTTAGGGTTAGGTGTTAGGTTAGTGTCAGGGTTAGGTCTAGTCGTGAGGGTAAGGTTTAGGGTTAGCTTTAAGAGCTAGGGTTAGGTTTAATGGTTAGGATTAGGATTACGGTTAAAGGTTAGGGTAATGCTCAGGGGTTAGGGTGAAGGGTGAAGGGTTAGGGCTTTTGTTAGGCATAGCGTTGGGGTTAGAACTAAGGGTTCCTGTCAGTGTTAGGGTTGTAGGCAGCGTTACGGTTAGGCTTAGCGGTGGAGAATTAGGGTTAGGGATTAGGTGTTACAGTTATGACTAGGAGATAGGGTTAGAATTATGGGATAGGGGATGTTCTCAGGGAATGGGTTATGCATTAACGTTACGTTAAGAGGTTAAAGTTAGGCTCACGGTGAGGTTTACGTGTTAAGGGGAGAAATAGGAACAGGGTTAGGTGCCATGTTCAGGGTTAGGGTTATCTGTTAAAGGTATCATTTATGCTTAGCGCACGGGCCCTGTCGGCATTAGGCTGGGGGGAGGTTAGGGGGCTGGGATTGTCACCGGGAACCCACTGTATCGGACTCTGGGTATGGGCCCGTGGATTTCATGCAGGACACAGTGGTAGAGCCTCCTTTCACACATGGCACGGGAGGATTGCAGGCTTTCTAAACTCTAAGAAAGCAAGAAGTCTGAGAATTAGATTTAGGGTTAGGATTATGGTTAGGGTTCAGGATGAAGTGTAGTGTTATGGTGAGGGGATAGGGTTACAGATTAGGGTTACGGTTTAAGGTTACTGTTAGGTTTAACGGTTACAGTTCGTTTTGGGGTTGAGGTTTGCGGATAGGGTTAAGATGAGGGGTCAGGGTTTGGTACAGGGTTAGGGTTGTGTTCGGTTTAGGGTTGAAGATTAGGATTAGGGTTAGGATTAAAGGTTAGCATGAGAGTTAACGGTTAAGATTAAGGTTAAGGGTTAGGGTTAGGGTTTAGGTTTAGGGTTAAGGGTTAGGGTTAGTTTTAGGGTTAGAGTTATGTGTTAGGGTTTGTGTTAGAGGTTAGGGTTAGGTTTACTGTTCGTGGTTAGAGTTACGTTTAGGGGTTAGCATTAGGGTTAGGGATTATGTTTAGGGTAAGTGTTTAGAGTTAGTGTTGGGCTTTAGGCTCGGGGCTTAGGTTCAGGGTCAGAGGTTAGGGTTGGTGGTAGGGCTTAGATTTAGCGGTCAGTTTAAGGGCACAGGACCTGGTTAATCTACGGTGAGAGGGGTGTGGTCGGAGTCACCACAAAAGCACAACATCATTCCCTGGGCCTTGGGACAAAACCTACGTGCAGGACTCAGGCAGAGCCTCATCTCACACATGGCATGGCTGTATTGTAGGCTTGCTTCACTCTGGGAATGGAAGTAGTGTGAGAATTAGGGTTAGGTTTGGGGTTAGGGGTTTCGAGTTAGGGGTTAGGTTTCGAGTCAGGGTCAGGTGCTAGGGATTAGTGGTTAGGTTTAGAGTTAGTGTTAGGGGTTAGGTGTTAAGTCTGGGTTGGGGGCCAGGGTTAGGTTTAGGGTTGGGGTTAGCGTTAGGGTTAGGGGTTAGGGTTAAGGGATAGGGTTAGGGTTAAGGGTTAGGCTTAGGGTTAGGGTTCAGGGTTAGGGTTAAGGTTTAGGGTTAGAGTCAGGGTTAAGTGTTAGGGTGAGGCTTAACAGTTAGGGTTAGGGTTAGGGAGTTAGGAATAGGGTTAGGGTTAAGGGTTAGGTTTATGGTTCAGGTTTAAGGTTAGGATTAGGGGTTAGGGTTAGTGTTAACTGTAGGTCAGTGTTGGGGTTAGATCTCTAGGCATTAGCGTATAGGTTAGGGTTAGGGTTAAGTAGGGTTATGTTTAATGGTTAGGATTGGGATTAGCGTTAAGGGTTAGGGTTAAGCTTTAGGGGTTATGACTAAGGATCAATGGTTAGGGTTATTTTTAGGCGTAGGGTTAGGGTAAGGGTTTTAGGGTTAGTGTTAGTGTTGTCGGTAGGGTTAAGGTTAGGGTTGGCGTTTCAGAATTAGGGATTAGGTGTTATGGTTATGGCTAGGAGTTAGGGTTAGAATTACGGTATAGGGCTTGTTCTCAGGGTGTCATGCATTATCGTTAAGATAAGGGGTTAAGTTAGGGTTAGGGTGAGGTTTACGTGTTAAGGTGAGCAGTAGGATCAGGGTTAGGTGTTATGTTCTGGGTTAGGGTTATGGGTGTGGGGTAGGGTTTATGCTTAGGGCACGGGCCCTGTATGCACTAGGAGGCGAAGTTAGGGGTCTGTGATGGTCGCTGGGAGCCCACTCTATCGTACGCAGTGTATGGGCCTCTGGGTTTCATGCAGGACACTGTGGCAGAGCGGGCTTTCATGCATGGCTTAGTAGGATTGTAGGCTTTCAAAACTCTGAGAAAGCAAGTCTGAGAATTAGATTTAGGGTTAGGATTACGGTACGGTTTAGGGATGAAGATTAGCGATAGGGTGAGGGCTTAGGGTTAGGGGTTAGGGTTAGGGTTAGGGTTGTTGGCAGGGTGAAGGTTAGGGTTGGCATTTTAGAATTAGGGATGAGGTGTTAGGGTTATGGCTAGGGGTTAGGATTAGAATTATGGGATAGGGCTTCTTCTCAGGGTGTTATGCATTAAGGTTAAGATAAGGGGATAAGTTAGGGTTACGGGGAGGTTTATGTTTTAAGGTGAGCAATAGGATCAGGGTCAGGTGCTATGTTCAGGGTGAGGGTTATCTGTTAGGGGTAGTGTTTATACTTAGCGTACAGGCCCTGTCTGCACTGGGCGGGAGGCTGGGGTTAGGGGGATGGGATTGTCCCCGGGAACCCACTCTATCATACGCTAGGTATGGGCTCCTGGTTTCATGCAAGAGAGAGCTGCAGAGCCCCCTTTTACTCACGGCATGGGAGGATTTTAGGCTTTCTAAACTCTAAGAAAGCAAGAAGTCCGAGAATTAGATTTAGGGGTAGGATTATGATAATGTTTAGGGTTAGGGTTAGTGTTAAGGTGGGGTCTTAGGGTTAGGGGTTAGGGTTAGAGGTTAGTGTTAGGTGTAACAGTTACAGTTAGGTTTATGGTTAAGTTTCAGGGTTAGGGTTAAGGTTTGGGTTTAGCGTTTGGCACAGGGTTAGGCTTCAGTGTTAGCTTTATGGTTAAAGATTAGGATTAGGGTTAGTGTGAGGGTTAATGGTAAGGGTCAAGATTAAGGGTTAGGGTTGGGGTTAGGGTTAGGTTTAGGGTTAGGGCTTAGGGTTAGGGGATAGGATTAGGGTTAAGTGTTGGGCTTATGGTTAGGGTTAAAGTTTAGTGTTAGGGTTAATGTTTAGTGTTATGGTCCAGTTTAAGTGTTAGGGTGAGGGTTAACAGTTAGGATTAGGCTTAGGGGTTAGGGATATAGTGAAGGTTCAGTGTTAGGGTTAGGTTTAGGGTTCAGGGTTAGGGTTAGTTTTAGGGGTTATGGTTAGGGTTAGGTGTTAGGTTAGTGTCAGGGTTAGGTCTAGTCGTGAGGGTAAGGTTTAGGGTTAGCTTTAAGAGCTAGGGTTAGGTTTAATGGTTAGGATTAGGATTACGGTTAAAGGTTAGGGTAATGCTCAGGGGTTAGGGTGAAGGGTGAAGGGTTAGGGCTTTTGTTAGGCATAGCGTTGGGGTTAGAACTAAGGGTTCCTGTCAGTGTTAGGGTTGTAGGCAGCGTTACGGTTAGGCTTAGCGGTGGAGAATTAGGGTTAGGGATTAGGTGTTACAGTTATGACTAGGAGATAGGGTTAGAATTATGGGATAGGGGATGTTCTCAGGGAATGGGTTATGCATTAACGTTACGTTAAGAGGTTAAAGTTAGGCTCACGGTGAGGTTTACGTGTTAAGGGGAGAAATAGGAACAGGGTTAGGTGCCATGTTCAGGGTTAGGGTTATCTGTTAAAGGTATCATTTATGCTTAGCGCACGGGCCCTGTCGGCATTAGGCTGGGGGGAGGTTAGGGGGCTGGGATTGTCACCGGGAACCCACTGTATCGGACTCTGGGTATGGGCCCGTGGATTTCATGCAGGACACAGTGGTAGAGCCTCCTTTCACACATGGCACGGGAGGATTGCAGGCTTTCTAAACTCTAAGAAAGCAAGAAGTCTGAGAATTAGATTTAGGGTTAGGATTATGGTTAGGGTTCAGGATGAAGTGTAGTGTTATGGTGAGGGGATAGGGTTACAGATTAGGGTTACGGTTTAAGGTTACTGTTAGGTTTAACGGTTACAGTTCGTTTTGGGGTTGAGGTTTGCGGATAGGGTTAAGATGAGGGGTCAGGGTTTGGTACAGGGTTAGGGTTGTGTTCGGTTTAGGGTTGAAGATTAGGATTAGGGTTAGGATTAAAGGTTAGCATGAGAGTTAACGGTTAAGATTAAGGTTAAGGGTTAGGGTTAGGGTTTAGGTTTAGGGTTAAGGGTTAGGGTTAGTTTTAGGGTTAGAGTCATGTGTTAGGGTTTGTGTTAGAGGTTAGGGTTAGGTTTACTGTTCGTGGTTAGAGTTACGTTTAAGGGTTAGCATTAGGGTTAGGGATTAGGTTTAGGGTAAGTGTTTAGAGTTAGTGTTGGGCTTTAGGCTCGGGGCTTAGGTTCAGGGTCAGAGGTTAGGGTTGGTGGTAGGGCTTAGATTTAGCGGTCAGTTTAAGGGCACAGGACCTGGTTAATCTACGGTGAGAGGGGTGTGGTCGGAGTCACCACAAAAGCACAACATCATTCCCTGGGCCTTGGGACAAAACCTACGTGCAGGACTCAGGCAGAGCCTCATCTCACACATGGCATGGCTGTATTGTAGGCTTGCTTCACTCTGGGAATGGAAGTAGTGTGAGAATTAGGGTTAGGTTTGGGGTTAGGGGTTTCGAGTTAGGGGTTAGGTTTCGAGTCAGGGTCAGGTGCTAGGGATTAGTGGTTAGGTTTAGAGTTAGTGTTAGGGGTTAGGTGTTAAGTCTGGGTTGGGGGCCAGGGTTAGGTTTAGGGTTGGGGTTAGCGTTAGGGTTAGGGGTTAGGGTTAAGGGATAGGGTTAGGGTTAAGGGTTAGGCTTAGGGTTAGGGTTCAGGGTTAGGGTTAAGGTTTAGGGTTAGAGTCAGGGTTAAGTGTCAGGGTGAGGCTTAACAGTTAGGGTTAGGGTTAGGGGGTTAGGAATAGGGTTAGGGTTAAGGGTTAGGTTTATGGTTCAGGTTTAAGGTTAGGATTAGGGGTTAGGGTTAGTGTTAACTGTAGGTCAGTGTTGGGGTTAGATCTCTAGGCATTAGCGTATAGGTTAGGGTTAGGGTTAAGTAGGGTTATGTTTAATGGTTAGGATTGGGATTAGCGTTAAGGGTTAGGGTTAAGCTTTAGGGGTTATGACTAAGGATCAATGGTTAGGGTTATTTTTAGGCGTAGGGTTAGGGTAAGGGTTTTAGGGTTAGTGTTAGTGTTGTCGGTAGGGTTAAGGTTAGGGTTGGCGTTTCAGAATTAGGGATTAGGTGTTATGGTTATGGCTAGGAGTTAGGGTTAGAATTACGGTATAGGGCTTGTTCTCAGGGTGTCATGCATTATCGTTAAGATAAGGGGTTAAGTTAGGGTTAGGGTGAGGTTTACGTGTTAAGGTGAGCAGTAGGATCAGGGTTAGGTGTTATGTTCTGGGTTAGGGTTATGGGTGTGGGGTAGGGTTTATGCTTAGGGCACGGGCCCTGTATGCACTAGGAGGCGAAGTTAGGGGTCTGTGATGGTCGCTGGGAGCCCACTCTATCGTACGCAGTGTATGGGCCTCTGGGTTTCATGCAGGACACTGTGGCAGAGCGGGCTTTCATGCATGGCTTAGTAGGATTGTAGGCTTTCAAAACTCTGAGAAAGCAAGTCTGAGAATTAGATTTAGGGTTAGGATTACGGTACGGTTTAGGGATGAAGATTAGCGATAGGGTGAGGGCTTAGGGTTAGGGGTTAGGGTTAGGGTTAGGGTTGTTGGCAGGGTGAAGGTTAGGGTTGGCATTTTAGAATTAGGGATGAGGTGTTAGGGTTATGGCTAGGGGTTAGGATTAGAATTATGGGATAGGGCTTCTTCTCAGGGTGTTATGCATTAAGGTTAAGATAAGGGGATAAGTTAGGGTTACGGGGAGGTTTATGTTTTAAGGTGAGCAATAGGATCAGGGTCAGGTGCTATGTTCAGGGTGAGGGTTATCTGTTAGGGGTAGTGTTTATACTTAGCGTACAGGCCCTGTCTGCACTGGGCGGGAGGCTGGGGTTAGGGGGATGGGATTGTCCCCGGGAACCCACTCTATCATACGCTAGGTATGGGCTCCTGGTTTCATGCAAGAGAGAGCTGCAGAGCCCCCTTTTACTCACGGCATGGGAGGATTTTAGGCTTTCTAAACTCTAAGAAAGCAAGAAGTCCGAGAATTAGATTTAGGGGTAGGATTATGATAATGTTTAGGGTTAGGGTTAGTGTTAAGGTGGGGTCTTAGGGTTAGGGGTTAGGGTTAGAGGTTAGTGTTAGGTGTAACAGTTACAGTTAGGTTTATGGTTAAGTTTCAGGGTTAGGGTTAAGGTTTGGGTTTAGCGTTTGGCACAGGGTTAGGCTTCAGTGTTAGCTTTATGGTTAAAGATTAGGATTAGGGTTAGTGTGAGGGTTAATGGTAAGGGTCAAGATTAAGGGTTAGGGTTGGGGTTAGGGTTAGGTTTAGGGTTAGGGCTTAGGGTTAGGGGATAGGATTAGGGTTAAGTGTTGGGCTTATGGTTAGGGTTAAAGTTTAGTGTTAGGGTTAATGTTTAGTGTTATGGTCCAGTTTAAGTGTTAGGGTGAGGGTTAACAGTTAGGATTAGGCTTAGGGGTTAGGGATGTAGTGAAGGTTCAGTGTTAGGGTTAGGTTTAGGGTTCAGGGTTAGGGTTAGTTTTAGGGGTTATGGTTAGGGTTAGGTGTTAGGTTAGTGTCAGGGTTAGGTCTAGTCGTGAGGGTAAGGTTTAGGGTTAGCTTTAAGAGCTAGGGTTAGGTTTAATGGTTAGGATTAGGATTACGGTTAAAGGTTAGGGTAATGCTCAGGGGTTAGGGTGAAGGGTGAAGGGTTAGGGCTTTTGTTAGGCATAGCGTTGGGGTTAGAACTAAGGGTTCCTGTCAGTGTTAGGGTTGTAGGCAGCGTTACGGTTAGGCTTAGCGGTGGAGAATTAGGGTTAGGGATTAGGTGTTACAGTTATGACTAGGAGATAGGGTTAGAATTATGGGATAGGGGATGTTCTCAGGGAATGGGTTATGCATTAACGTTACGTTAAGAGGTTAAAGTTAGGCTCACGGTGAGGTTTACGTGTTAAGGGGAGAAATAGGAACAGGGTTAGGTGCCATGTTCAGGGTTAGGGTTATCTGTTAAAGGTATCATTTATGCTTAGCGCACGGGCCCTGTCGGCATTAGGCTGGGGGGAGGTTAGGGGGCTGGGATTGTCACCGGGAACCCACTGTATCGGACTCTGGGTATGGGCCCGTGGATTTCATGCAGGACACAGTGGTAGAGCCTCCTTTCACACATGGCACGGGAGGATTGCAGGCTTTCTAAACTCTAAGAAAGCAAGAAGTCTGAGAATTAGATTTAGGGTTAGGATTATGGTTAGGGTTCAGGATGAAGTGTAGTGTTATGGTGAGGGGATAGGGTTACAGATTAGGGTTACGGTTTAAGGTTACTGTTAGGTTTAACGGTTACAGTTCGTTTTGGGGTTGAGGTTTGCGGATAGGGTTAAGATGAGGGGTCAGGGTTTGGTACAGGGTTAGGGTTGTGTTCGGTTTAGGGTTGAAGATTAGGATTAGGGTTAGGATTAAAGGTTAGCATGAGAGTTAACGGTTAAGATTAAGGTTAAGGGTTAGGGTTAGGGTTTAGGTTTAGGGTTAAGGGTTAGGGTTAGTTTTAGGGTTAGAGTCATGTGTTAGGGTTTGTGTTAGAGGTTAGGGTTAGGTTTACTGTTCGTGGTTAGAGTTACGTTTAAGGGTTAGCATTAGGGTTAGGGATTAGGTTTAGGGTAAGTGTTTAGAGTTAGTGTTGGGCTTTAGGCTCGGGGCTTAGGTTCAGGGTCAGAGGTTAGGGTTGGTGGTAGGGCTTAGATTTAGCGGTCAGTTTAAGGGCACAGGACCTGGTTAATCTACGGTGAGAGGGGTGTGGTCGGAGTCACCACAAAAGCACAACATCATTCCCTGGGCCTTGGGACAAAACCTACGTGCAGGACTCAGGCAGAGCCTCATCTCACACATGGCATGGCTGTATTGTAGGCTTGCTTCACTCTGGGAATGGAAGTAGTGTGAGAATTAGGGTTAGGTTTGGGGTTAGGGGTTTCGAGTTAGGGGTTAGGTTTCGAGTCAGGGTCAGGTGCTAGGGATTAGTGGTTAGGTTTAGAGTTAGTGTTAGGGGTTAGGTGTTAAGTCTGGGTTGGGGGCCAGGGTTAGGTTTAGGGTTGGGGTTAGCGTTAGGGTTAGGGGTTAGGGTTAAGGGATAGGGTTAGGGTTAAGGGTTAGGCTTAGGGTTAGGGTTCAGGGTTAGGGTTAAGGTTTAGGGTTAGAGTCAGGGTTAAGTGTCAGGGTGAGGCTTAACAGTTAGGGTTAGGGTTAGGGGGTTAGGAATAGGGTTAGGGTTAAGGGTTAGGTTTATGGTTCAGGTTTAAGGTTAGGATTAGGGGTTAGGGTTAGTGTTAACTGTAGGTCAGTGTTGGGGTTAGATCTCTAGGCATTAGCGTATAGGTTAGGGTTAGGGTTAAGTAGGGTTATGTTTAATGGTTAGGATTGGGATTAGCGTTAAGGGTTAGGGTTAAGCTTTAGGGGTTATGACTAAGGATCAATGGTTAGGGTTATTTTTAGGCGTAGGGTTAGGGTAAGGGTTTTAGGGTTAGTGTTAGTGTTGTCGGTAGGGTTAAGGTTAGGGTTGGCGTTTCAGAATTAGGGATTAGGTGTTATGGTTATGGCTAGGAGTTAGGGTTAGAATTACGGTATAGGGCTTGTTCTCAGGGTGTCATGCATTATCGTTAAGATAAGGGGTTAAGTTAGGGTTAGGGTGAGGTTTACGTGTTAAGGTGAGCAGTAGGATCAGGGTTAGGTGTTATGTTCTGGGTTAGGGTTATGGGTGTGGGGTAGGGTTTATGCTTAGGGCACGGGCCCTGTATGCACTAGGAGGCGAAGTTAGGGGTCTGTGATGGTCGCTGGGAGCCCACTCTATCGTACGCAGTGTATGGGCCTCTGGGTTTCATGCAGGACACTGTGGCAGAGCGGGCTTTCATGCATGGCTTAGTAGGATTGTAGGCTTTCAAAACTCTGAGAAAGCAAGTCTGAGAATTAGATTTAGGGTTAGGATTACGGTACGGTTTAGGGATGAAGATTAGCGATAGGGTGAGGGCTTAGGGTTAGGGGTTAGGGTTAGGGTTAGGGTTGTTGGCAGGGTGAAGGTTAGGGTTGGCATTTTAGAATTAGGGATGAGGTGTTAGGGTTATGGCTAGGGGTTAGGATTAGAATTATGGGATAGGGCTTCTTCTCAGGGTGTTATGCATTAAGGTTAAGATAAGGGGATAAGTTAGGGTTACGGGGAGGTTTATGTTTTAAGGTGAGCAATAGGATCAGGGTCAGGTGCTATGTTCAGGGTGAGGGTTATCTGTTAGGGGTAGTGTTTATACTTAGCGTACAGGCCCTGTCTGCACTGGGCGGGAGGCTGGGGTTAGGGGGATGGGATTGTCCCCGGGAACCCACTCTATCATACGCTAGGTATGGGCTCCTGGTTTCATGCAAGAGAGAGCTGCAGAGCCCCCTTTTACTCACGGCATGGGAGGATTTTAGGCTTTCTAAACTCTAAGAAAGCAAGAAGTCCGAGAATTAGATTTAGGGGTAGGATTATGATAATGTTTAGGGTTAGGGTTAGTGTTAAGGTGGGGTCTTAGGGTTAGGGGTTAGGGTTAGAGGTTAGTGTTAGGTGTAACAGTTACAGTTAGGTTTATGGTTAAGTTTCAGGGTTAGGGTTAAGGTTTGGGTTTAGCGTTTGGCACAGGGTTAGGCTTCAGTGTTAGCTTTATGGTTAAAGATTAGGATTAGGGTTAGTGTGAGGGTTAATGGTAAGGGTCAAGATTAAGGGTTAGGGTTGGGGTTAGGGTTAGGTTTAGGGTTAGGGCTTAGGGTTAGGGGATAGGATTAGGGTTAAGTGTTGGGCTTATGGTTAGGGTTAAAGTTTAGTGTTAGGGTTAATGTTTAGTGTTATGGTCCAGTTTAAGTGTTAGGGTGAGGGTTAACAGTTAGGATTAGGCTTAGGGGTTAGGGATATAGTGAAGGTTCAGTGTTAGGGTTAGGTTTAGGGTTCAGGGTTAGGGTTAGTTTTAGGGGTTATGGTTAGGGTTAGGTGTTAGGTTAGTGTCAGGGTTAGGTCTAGTCGTGAGGGTAAGGTTTAGGGTTAGCTTTAAGAGCTAGGGTTAGGTTTAATGGTTAGGATTAGGATTACGGTTAAAGGTTAGGGTAATGCTCAGGGGTTAGGGTGAAGGGTGAAGGGTTAGGGCTTTTGTTAGGCATAGCGTTGGGGTTAGAACTAAGGGTTCCTGTCAGTGTTAGGGTTGTAGGCAGCGTTACGGTTAGGCTTAGCGGTGGAGAATTAGGGTTAGGGATTAGGTGTTACAGTTATGACTAGGAGATAGGGTTAGAATTATGGGATAGGGGATGTTCTCAGGGAATGGGTTATGCATTAACGTTACGTTAAGAGGTTAAAGTTAGGCTCACGGTGAGGTTTACGTGTTAAGGGGAGAAATAGGAACAGGGTTAGGTGCCATGTTCAGGGTTAGGGTTATCTGTTAAAGGTATCATTTATGCTTAGCGCACGGGCCCTGTCGGCATTAGGCTGGGGGGAGGTTAGGGGGCTGGGATTGTCACCGGGAACCCACTGTATCGGACTCTGGGTATGGGCCCGTGGATTTCATGCAGGACACAGTGGTAGAGCCTCCTTTCACACATGGCACGGGAGGATTGCAGGCTTTCTAAACTCTAAGAAAGCAAGAAGTCTGAGAATTAGATTTAGGGTTAGGATTATGGTTAGGGTTCAGGATGAAGTGTAGTGTTATGGTGAGGGGATAGGGTTACAGATTAGGGTTACGGTTTAAGGTTACTGTTAGGTTTAACGGTTACAGTTCGTTTTGGGGTTGAGGTTTGCGGATAGGGTTAAGATGAGGGGTCAGGGTTTGGTACAGGGTTAGGGTTGTGTTCGGTTTAGGGTTGAAGATTAGGATTAGGGTTAGGATTAAAGGTTAGCATGAGAGTTAACGGTTAAGATTAAGGTTAAGGGTTAGGGTTAGGGTTTAGGTTTAGGGTGAAGGGTTAGGGTTAGTTTTAGGGTTAGAGTCATGTGTTAGGGTTTGTGTTAGAGGTTAGGGTTAGGTTTACTGTTCGTGGTTAGAGTTACGTTTAAGGGTTAGCATTAGGGTTAGGGATTAGGTTTAGGGTAAGTGTTTAGAGTTAGTGTTGGGCTTTAGGCTCGGGGCTTAGGTTCAGGGTCAGAGGTTAGGGTTGGTGGTAGGGCTTAGATTTAGCGGTCAGTTTAAGGGCACAGGACCTGGTTAATCTACGGTGAGAGGGGTGTGGTCGGAGTCACCACAAAAGCACAACATCATTCCCTGGGCCTTGGGACAAAACCTACGTGCAGGACTCAGGCAGAGCCTCATCTCACACATGGCATGGCTGTATTGTAGGCTTGCTTCACTCTGGGAATGGAAGTAGTGTGAGAATTAGGGTTAGGTTTGGGGTTAGGGGTTTCGAGTTAGGGGTTAGGTTTCGAGTCAGGGTCAGGTGCTAGGGATTAGTGGTTAGGTTTAGAGTTAGTGTTAGGGGTTAGGTGTTAAGTCTGGGTTGGGGGCCAGGGTTAGGTTTAGGGTTGGGGTTAGCGTTAGGGTTAGGGGTTAGGGTTAAGGGATAGGGTTAGGGTTAAGGGTTAGGCTTAGGGTTAGGGTTCAGGGTTAGGGTTAAGGTTTAGGGTTAGAGTCAGGGTTAAGTGTCAGGGTGAGGCTTAACAGTTAGGGTTAGGGTTAGGGGGTTAGGAATAGGGTTAGGGTTAAGGGTTAGGTTTATGGTTCAGGTTTAAGGTTAGGATTAGGGGTTAGGGTTAGTGTTAACTGTAGGTCAGTGTTGGGGTTAGATCTCTAGGCATTAGCGTATAGGTTAGGGTTAGGGTTAAGTAGGGTTATGTTTAATGGTTAGGATTGGGATTAGCGTTAAGGGTTAGGGTTAAGCTTTAGGGGTTATGACTAAGGATCAATGGTTAGGGTTATTTTTAGGCGTAGGGTTAGGGTAAGGGTTTTAGGGTTAGTGTTAGTGTTGTCGGTAGGGTTAAGGTTAGGGTTGGCGTTTCAGAATTAGGGATTAGGTGTTATGGTTATGGCTAGGAGTTAGGGTTAGAATTACGGTATAGGGCTTGTTCTCAGGGTGTCATGCATTATCGTTAAGATAAGGGGTTAAGTTAGGGTTAGGGTGAGGTTTACGTGTTAAGGTGAGCAGTAGGATCAGGGTTAGGTGTTATGTTCTGGGTTAGGGTTATGGGTGTGGGGTAGGGTTTATGCTTAGGGCACGGGCCCTGTATGCACTAGGAGGCGAAGTTAGGGGTCTGTGATGGTCGCTGGGAGCCCACTCTATCGTACGCAGTGTATGGGCCTCTGGGTTTCATGCAGGACACTGTGGCAGAGCGGGCTTTCATGCATGGCTTAGTAGGATTGTAGGCTTTCAAAACTCTGAGAAAGCAAGTCTGAGAATTAGATTTAGGGTTAGGATTACGGTACGGTTTAGGGATGAAGATTAGCGATAGGGTGAGGGCTTAGGGTTAGGGGTTAGGGTTAGGGTTAGGGTTGTTGGCAGGGTGAAGGTTAGGGTTGGCATTTTAGAATTAGGGATGAGGTGTTAGGGTTATGGCTAGGGGTTAGGATTAGAATTATGGGATAGGGCTTCTTCTCAGGGTGTTATGCATTAAGGTTAAGATAAGGGGATAAGTTAGGGTTACGGGGAGGTTTATGTTTTAAGGTGAGCAATAGGATCAGGGTCAGGTGCTATGTTCAGGGTGAGGGTTATCTGTTAGGGGTAGTGTTTATACTTAGCGTACAGGCCCTGTCTGCACTGGGCGGGAGGCTGGGGTTAGGGGGATGGGATTGTCCCCGGGAACCCACTCTATCATACGCTAGGTATGGGCTCCTGGTTTCATGCAAGAGAGAGCTGCAGAGCCCCCTTTTACTCACGGCATGGGAGGATTTTAGGCTTTCTAAACTCTAAGAAAGCAAGAAGTCCGAGAATTAGATTTAGGGGTAGGATTATGATAATGTTTAGGGTTAGGGTTAGTGTTAAGGTGGGGTCTTAGGGTTAGGGGTTAGGGTTAGAGGTTAGTGTTAGGTGTAACAGTTACAGTTAGGTTTATGGTTAAGTTTCAGGGTTAGGGTTAAGGTTTGGGTTTAGCGTTTGGCACAGGGTTAGGCTTCAGTGTTAGCTTTATGGTTAAAGATTAGGATTAGGGTTAGTGTGAGGGTTAATGGTAAGGGTCAAGATTAAGGGTTAGGGTTGGGGTTAGGGTTAGGTTTAGGGTTAGGGCTTAGGGTTAGGGGATAGGATTAGGGTTAAGTGTTGGGCTTATGGTTAGGGTTAAAGTTTAGTGTTAGGGTTAATGTTTAGTGTTATGGTCCAGTTTAAGTGTTAGGGTGAGGGTTAACAGTTAGGATTAGGCTTAGGGGTTAGGGATGTAGTGAAGGTTCAGTGTTAGGGTTAGGTTTAGGGTTCAGGGTTAGGGTTAGTTTTAGGGGTTATGGTTAGGGTTAGGTGTTAGGTTAGTGTCAGGGTTAGGTCTAGTCGTGAGGGTAAGGTTTAGGGTTAGCTTTAAGAGCTAGGGTTAGGTTTAATGGTTAGGATTAGGATTACGGTTAAAGGTTAGGGTAATGCTCAGGGGTTAGGGTGAAGGGTGAAGGGTTAGGGCTTTTGTTAGGCATAGCGTTGGGGTTAGAACTAAGGGTTCCTGTCAGTGTTAGGGTTGTAGGCAGCGTTACGGTTAGGCTTAGCGGTGGAGAATTAGGGTTAGGGATTAGGTGTTACAGTTATGACTAGGAGATAGGGTTAGAATTATGGGATAGGGGATGTTCTCAGGGAATGGGTTATGCATTAACGTTACGTTAAGAGGTTAAAGTTAGGCTCACGGTGAGGTTTACGTGTTAAGGGGAGAAATAGGAACAGGGTTAGGTGCCATGTTCAGGGTTAGGGTTATCTGTTAAAGGTATCATTTATGCTTAGCGCACGGGCCCTGTCGGCATTAGGCTGGGGGGAGGTTAGGGGGCTGGGATTGTCACCGGGAACCCACTGTATCGGACTCTGGGTATGGGCCCGTGGATTTCATGCAGGACACAGTGGTAGAGCCTCCTTTCACACATGGCACGGGAGGATTGCAGGCTTTCTAAACTCTAAGAAAGCAAGAAGTCTGAGAATTAGATTTAGGGTTAGGATTATGGTTAGGGTTCAGGATGAAGTGTAGTGTTATGGTGAGGGGATAGGGTTACAGATTAGGGTTACGGTTTAAGGTTACTGTTAGGTTTAACGGTTACAGTTCGTTTTGGGGTTGAGGTTTGCGGATAGGGTTAAGATGAGGGGTCAGGGTTTGGTACAGGGTTAGGGTTGTGTTCGGTTTAGGGTTGAAGATTAGGATTAGGGTTAGGATTAAAGGTTAGCATGAGAGTTAACGGTTAAGATTAAGGTTAAGGGTTAGGGTTAGGGTTTAGGTTTAGGGTTAAGGGTTAGGGTTAGTTTTAGGGTTAGAGTCATGTGTTAGGGTTTGTGTTAGAGGTTAGGGTTAGGTTTACTGTTCGTGGTTAGAGTTACGTTTAGGGGTTAGCATTAGGGTTAGGGATTAGGTTTAGGGTAAGTGTTTAGAGTTAGTGTTGGGCTTTAGGCTCGGGGCTTAGGTTCAGGGTCAGAGGTTAGGGTTGGTGGTAGGGCTTAGATTTAGCGGTCAGTTTAAGGGCACAGGACCTGGTTAATCTACGGTGAGAGGGGTGTGGTCGGAGTCACCACAAAAGCACAACATCATTCCCTGGGCCTTGGGACAAAACCTACGTGCAGGACTCAGGCAGAGCCTCATCTCACACATGGCATGGCTGTATTGTAGGCTTGCTTCACTCTGGGAATGGAAGTAGTGTGAGAATTAGGGTTAGGTTTGGGGTTAGGGGTTTCGAGTTAGGGGTTAGGTTTCGAGTCAGGGTCAGGTGCTAGGGATTAGTGGTTAGGTTTAGAGTTAGTGTTAGGGGTTAGGTGTTAAGTCTGGGTTGGGGGCCAGGGTTAGGTTTAGGGTTGGGGTTAGCGTTAGGGTTAGGGGTTAGGGTTAAGGGATAGGGTTAGGGTTAAGGGTTAGGCTTAGGGTTAGGGTTCAGGGTTAGGGTTAAGGTTTAGGGTTAGAGTCAGGGTTAAGTGTCAGGGTGAGGCTTAACAGTTAGGGTTAGGGTTAGGGGGTTAGGAATAGGGTTAGGGTTAAGGGTTAGGTTTATGGTTCAGGTTTAAGGTTAGGATTAGGGGTTAGGGTTAGTGTTAACTGTAGGTCAGTGTTGGGGTTAGATCTCTAGGCATTAGCGTATAGGTTAGGGTTAGGGTTAAGTAGGGTTATGTTTAATGGTTAGGATTGGGATTAGCGTTAAGGGTTAGGGTTAAGCTTTAGGGGTTATGACTAAGGATCAATGGTTAGGGTTATTTTTAGGCGTAGGGTTAGGGTAAGGGTTTTAGGGTTAGTGTTAGTGTTGTCGGTAGGGTTAAGGTTAGGGTTGGCGTTTCAGAATTAGGGATTAGGTGTTATGGTTATGGCTAGGAGTTAGGGTTAGAATTACGGTATAGGGCTTGTTCTCAGGGTGTCATGCATTATCGTTAAGATAAGGGGTTAAGTTAGGGTTAGGGTGAGGTTTACGTGTTAAGGTGAGCAGTAGGATCAGGGTTAGGTGTTATGTTCTGGGTTAGGGTTATGGGTGTGGGGTAGGGTTTATGCTTAGGGCACGGGCCCTGTATGCACTAGGAGGCGAAGTTAGGGGTCTGTGATGGTCGCTGGGAGCCCACTCTATCGTACGCAGTGTATGGGCCTCTGGGTTTCATGCAGGACACTGTGGCAGAGCGGGCTTTCATGCATGGCTTAGTAGGATTGTAGGCTTTCAAAACTCTGAGAAAGCAAGTCTGAGAATTAGATTTAGGGTTAGGATTACGGTACGGTTTAGGGATGAAGATTAGCGATAGGGTGAGGGCTTAGGGTTAGGGGTTAGGGTTAGGGTTAGGGTTGTTGGCAGGGTGAAGGTTAGGGTTGGCATTTTAGAATTAGGGATGAGGTGTTAGGGTTATGGCTAGGGGTTAGGATTAGAATTATGGGATAGGGCTTCTTCTCAGGGTGTTATGCATTAAGGTTAAGATAAGGGGATAAGTTAGGGTTACGGGGAGGTTTATGTTTTAAGGTGAGCAATAGGATCAGGGTCAGGTGCTATGTTCAGGGTGAGGGTTATCTGTTAGGGGTAGTGTTTATACTTAGCGTACAGGCCCTGTCTGCACTGGGCGGGAGGCTGGGGTTAGGGGGATGGGATTGTCCCCGGGAACCCACTCTATCATACGCTAGGTATGGGCTCCTGGTTTCATGCAAGAGAGAGCTGCAGAGCCCCCTTTTACTCACGGCATGGGAGGATTTTAGGCTTTCTAAACTCTAAGAAAGCAAGAAGTCCGAGAATTAGATTTAGGGGTAGGATTATGATAATGTTTAGGGTTAGGGTTAGTGTTAAGGTGGGGTCTTAGGGTTAGGGGTTAGGGTTAGAGGTTAGTGTTAGGTGTAACAGTTACAGTTAGGTTTATGGTTAAGTTTCAGGGTTAGGGTTAAGGTTTGGGTTTAGCGTTTGGCACAGGGTTAGGCTTCAGTGTTAGCTTTATGGTTAAAGATTAGGATTAGGGTTAGTGTGAGGGTTAATGGTAAGGGTCAAGATTAAGGGTTAGGGTTGGGGTTAGGGTTAGGTTTAGGGTTAGGGCTTAGGGTTAGGGGATAGGATTAGGGTTAAGTGTTGGGCTTATGGTTAGGGTTAAAGTTTAGTGTTAGGGTTAATGTTTAGTGTTATGGTCCAGTTTAAGTGTTAGGGTGAGGGTTAACAGTTAGGATTAGGCTTAGGGGTTAGGGATATAGTGAAGGTTCAGTGTTAGGGTTAGGTTTAGGGTTCAGGGTTAGGGTTAGTTTTAGGGGTTATGGTTAGGGTTAGGTGTTAGGTTAGTGTCAGGGTTAGGTCTAGTCGTGAGGGTAAGGTTTAGGGTTAGCTTTAAGAGCTAGGGTTAGGTTTAATGGTTAGGATTAGGATTACGGTTAAAGGTTAGGGTAATGCTCAGGGGTTAGGGTGAAGGGTGAAGGGTTAGGGCTTTTGTTAGGCATAGCGTTGGGGTTAGAACTAAGGGTTCCTGTCAGTGTTAGGGTTGTAGGCAGCGTTACGGTTAGGCTTAGCGGTGGAGAATTAGGGTTAGGGATTAGGTGTTACAGTTATGACTAGGAGATAGGGTTAGAATTATGGGATAGGGGATGTTCTCAGGGAATGGGTTATGCATTAACGTTACGTTAAGAGGTTAAAGTTAGGCTCACGGTGAGGTTTACGTGTTAAGGGGAGAAATAGGAACAGGGTTAGGTGCCATGTTCAGGGTTAGGGTTATCTGTTAAAGGTATCATTTATGCTTAGCGCACGGGCCCTGTCGGCATTAGGCTGGGGGGAGGTTAGGGGGCTGGGATTGTCACCGGGAACCCACTGTATCGGACTCTGGGTATGGGCCCGTGGATTTCATGCAGGACACAGTGGTAGAGCCTCCTTTCACACATGGCACGGGAGGATTGCAGGCTTTCTAAACTCTAAGAAAGCAAGAAGTCTGAGAATTAGATTTAGGGTTAGGATTATGGTTAGGGTTCAGGATGAAGTGTAGTGTTATGGTGAGGGGATAGGGTTACAGATTAGGGTTACGGTTTAAGGTTACTGTTAGGTTTAACGGTTACAGTTCGTTTTGGGGTTGAGGTTTGCGGATAGGGTTAAGATGAGGGGTCAGGGTTTGGTACAGGGTTAGGGTTGTGTTCGGTTTAGGGTTGAAGATTAGGATTAGGGTTAGGATTAAAGGTTAGCATGAGAGTTAACGGTTAAGATTAAGGTTAAGGGTTAGGGTTAGGGTTTAGGTTTAGGGTTAAGGGTTAGGGTTAGTTTTAGGGTTAGAGTTATGTGTTAGGGTTTGTGTTAGAGGTTAGGGTTAGGTTTACTGTTCGTGGTTAGAGTTACGTTTAAGGGTTAGCATTAGGGTTAGGGATTAGGTTTAGGGTAAGTGTTTAGAGTTAGTGTTGGGCTTTAGGCTCGGGGCTTAGGTTCAGGGTCAGAGGTTAGGGTTGGTGGTAGGGCTTAGATTTAGCGGTCAGTTTAAGGGCACAGGACCTGGTTAATCTACGGTGAGAGGGGTGTGGTCGGAGTCACCACAAAAGCACAACATCATTCCCTGGGCCTTGGGACAAAACCTACGTGCAGGACTCAGGCAGAGCCTCATCTCACACATGGCATGGCTGTATTGTAGGCTTGCTTCACTCTGGGAATGGAAGTAGTGTGAGAATTAGGGTTAGGTTTGGGGTTAGGGGTTTCGAGTTAGGGGTTAGGTTTCGAGTCAGGGTCAGGTGCTAGGGATTAGTGGTTAGGTTTAGAGTTAGTGTTAGGGGTTAGGTGTTAAGTCTGGGTTGGGGGCCAGGGTTAGGTTTAGGGTTGGGGTTAGCGTTAGGGTTAGGGGTTAGGGTTAAGGGATAGGGTTAGGGTTAAGGGTTAGGCTTAGGGTTAGGGTTCAGGGTTAGGGTTAAGGTTTAGGGTTAGAGTCAGGGTTAAGTGTCAGGGTGAGGCTTAACAGTTAGGGTTAGGGTTAGGGGGTTAGGAATAGGGTTAGGGTTAAGGGTTAGGTTTATGGTTCAGGTTTAAGGTTAGGATTAGGGGTTAGGGTTAGTGTTAACTGTAGGTCAGTGTTGGGGTTAGATCTCTAGGCATTAGCGTATAGGTTAGGGTTAGGGTTAAGTAGGGTTATGTTTAATGGTTAGGATTGGGATTAGCGTTAAGGGTTAGGGTTAAGCTTTAGGGGTTATGACTAAGGATCAATGGTTAGGGTTATTTTTAGGCGTAGGGTTAGGGTAAGGGTTTTAGGGTTAGTGTTAGTGTTGTCGGTAGGGTTAAGGTTAGGGTTGGCGTTTCAGAATTAGGGATTAGGTGTTATGGTTATGGCTAGGAGTTAGGGTTAGAATTACGGTATAGGGCTTGTTCTCAGGGTGTCATGCATTATCGTTAAGATAAGGGGTTAAGTTAGGGTTAGGGTGAGGTTTACGTGTTAAGGTGAGCAGTAGGATCAGGGTTAGGTGTTATGTTCTGGGTTAGGGTTATGGGTGTGGGGTAGGGTTTATGCTTAGGGCACGGGCCCTGTATGCACTAGGAGGCGAAGTTAGGGGTCTGTGATGGTCGCTGGGAGCCCACTCTATCGTACGCAGTGTATGGGCCTCTGGGTTTCATGCAGGACACTGTGGCAGAGCGGGCTTTCATGCATGGCTTAGTAGGATTGTAGGCTTTCAAAACTCTGAGAAAGCAAGTCTGAGAATTAGATTTAGGGTTAGGATTACGGTACGGTTTAGGGATGAAGATTAGCGATAGGGTGAGGGCTTAGGGTTAGGGGTTAGGGTTAGGGTTAGGGTTGTTGGCAGGGTGAAGGTTAGGGTTGGCATTTTAGAATTAGGGATGAGGTGTTAGGGTTATGGCTAGGGGTTAGGATTAGAATTATGGGATAGGGCTTCTTCTCAGGGTGTTATGCATTAAGGTTAAGATAAGGGGATAAGTTAGGGTTACGGGGAGGTTTATGTTTTAAGGTGAGCAATAGGATCAGGGTCAGGTGCTATGTTCAGGGTGAGGGTTATCTGTTAGGGGTAGTGTTTATACTTAGCGTACAGGCCCTGTCTGCACTGGGCGGGAGGCTGGGGTTAGGGGGATGGGATTGTCCCCGGGAACCCACTCTATCATACGCTAGGTATGGGCTCCTGGTTTCATGCAAGAGAGAGCTGCAGAGCCCCCTTTTACTCACGGCATGGGAGGATTTTAGGCTTTCTAAACTCTAAGAAAGCAAGAAGTCCGAGAATTAGATTTAGGGGTAGGATTATGATAATGTTTAGGGTTAGGGTTAGTGTTAAGGTGGGGTCTTAGGGTTAGGGGTTAGGGTTAGAGGTTAGTGTTAGGTGTAACAGTTACAGTTAGGTTTATGGTTAAGTTTCAGGGTTAGGGTTAAGGTTTGGGTTTAGCGTTTGGCACAGGGTTAGGCTTCAGTGTTAGCTTTATGGTTAAAGATTAGGATTAGGGTTAGTGTGAGGGTTAATGGTAAGGGTCAAGATTAAGGGTTAGGGTTGGGGTTAGGGTTAGGTTTAGGGTTAGGGCTTAGGGTTAGGGGATAGGATTAGGGTTAAGTGTTGGGCTTATGGTTAGGGTTAAAGTTTAGTGTTAGGGTTAATGTTTAGT
The DNA here is from genome assembly GCF_041146395.1 of Eulemur rufifrons. Lineage (NCBI taxonomy): Eukaryota > Metazoa > Chordata > Mammalia > Primates > Lemuridae > Eulemur > Eulemur rufifrons. The sequence continues at coordinate 339,471 of NW_027182934.1, forward strand.
GTTATGGTCCAGTTTAAGTGTTAGGGTGAGGGTTAACAGTTAGGATTAGGCTTAGGGGTTAGGGATATAGTGAAGGTTCAGTGTTAGGGTTAGGTTTAGGGTTCAGGGTTAGGGTTAGTTTTAGGGGTTATGGTTAGGGTTAGGTGTTAGGTTAGTGTCAGGGTTAGGTCTAGTCGTGAGGGTAAGGTTTAGGGTTAGCTTTAAGAGCTAGGGTTAGGTTTAATGGTTAGGATTAGGATTACGGTTAAAGGTTAGGGTAATGCTCAGGGGTTAGGGTGAAGGGTGAAGGGTTAGGGCTTTTGTTAGGCATAGCGTTGGGGTTAGAACTAAGGGTTCCTGTCAGTGTTAGGGTTGTAGGCAGCGTTACGGTTAGGCTTAGCGGTGGAGAATTAGGGTTAGGGATTAGGTGTTACAGTTATGACTAGGAGATAGGGTTAGAATTATGGGATAGGGGATGTTCTCAGGGAATGGGTTATGCATTAACGTTATGTTAAGAGGTTAAAGTTAGGCTCACGGTGAGGTTTACGTGTTAAGGGGAGAAATAGGAACAGGGTTAGGTGCCATGTTCAGGGTTAGGGTTATCTGTTAAAGGTATCATTTATGCTTAGCGCACGGGCCCTGTCGGCATTAGGCTGGGGGGAGGTTAGGGGGCTGGGATTGTCACCGGGAACCCACTGTATCGGACTCTGGGTATGGGCCCGTGGATTTCATGCAGGACACAGTGGTAGAGCCTCCTTTCACACATGGCACGGGAGGATTGCAGGCTTTCTAAACTCTAAGAAAGCAAGAAGTCTGAGAATTAGATTTAGGGTTAGGATTATGGTTAGGGTTCAGGATGAAGTGTAGTGTTATGGTGAGGGGATAGGGTTACAGATTAGGGTTACGGTTTAAGGTTACTGTTAGGTTTAACGGTTACAGTTCGTTTTGGGGTTGAGGTTTGCGGATAGGGTTAAGATGAGGGGTCAGGGTTTGGTACAGGGTTAGGGTTGTGTTCGGTTTAGGGTTGAAGATTAGGATTAGGGTTAGGATTAAAGGTTAGCATGAGAGTTAACGGTTAAGATTAAGGTTAAGGGTTAGGGTTAGGGTTTAGGTTTAGGGTTAAGGGTTAGGGTTAGTTTTAGGGTTAGAGTTATGTGTTAGGGTTTGTGTTAGAGGTTAGGGTTAGGTTTACTGTTCGTGGTTAGAGTTACGTTTAAGGGTTAGCATTAGGGTTAGGGATTAGGTTTAGGGTAAGTGTTTAGAGTTAGTGTTGGGCTTTAGGCTCGGGGCTTAGGTTCAGGGTCAGAGGTTAGGGTTGGTGGTAGGGCTTAGATTTAGCGGTCAGTTTAAGGGCACAGGACCTGGTTAATCTACGGTGAGAGGGGTGTGGTCGGAGTCACCACAAAAGCACAACATCATTCCCTGGGCCTTGGGACAAAACCTACGTGCAGGACTCAGGCAGAGCCTCATCTCACACATGGCATGGCTGTATTGTAGGCTTGCTTCACTCTGGGAATGGAAGTAGTGTGAGAATTAGGGTTAGGTTTGGGGTTAGGGGTTTCGAGTTAGGGGTTAGGTTTCGAGTCAGGGTCAGGTGCTAGGGATTAGTGGTTAGGTTTAGAGTTAGTGTTAGGGGTTAGGTGTTAAGTCTGGGTTGGGGGCCAGGGTTAGGTTTAGGGTTGGGGTTAGCGTTAGGGTTAGGGGTTAGGGTTAAGGGATAGGGTTAGGGTTAAGGGTTAGGCTTAGGGTTAGGGTTCAGGGTTAGGGTTAAGGTTTAGGGTTAGAGTCAGGGTTAAGTGTTAGGGTGAGGCTTAACAGTTAGGGTTAGGGTTAGGGGGTTAGGAATAGGGTTAGGGTTAAGGGTTAGGTTTATGGTTCAGGTTTAAGGTTAGGATTAGGGGTTAGGGTTAGTGTTAACTGTAGGTCAGTGTTGGGGTTAGATCTCTAGGCATTAGCGTATAGGTTAGGGTTAGGGTTAAGTAGGGTTATGTTTAATGGTTAGGATTGGGATTAGCGTTAAGGGTTAGGGTTAAGCTTTAGGGGTTATGACTAAGGATCAATGGTTAGGGTTATTTTTAGGCGTAGGGTTAGGGTAAGGGTTTTAGGGTTAGTGTTAGTGTTGTCGGTAGGGTTAAGGTTAGGGTTGGCGTTTCAGAATTAGGGATTAGGTGTTATGGTTATGGCTAGGAGTTAGGGTTAGAATTACGGTATAGGGCTTGTTCTCAGGGTGTCATGCATTATCGTTAAGATAAGGGGTTAAGTTAGGGTTAGGGTGAGGTTTACGTGTTAAGGTGAGCAGTAGGATCAGGGTTAGGTGTTATGTTCTGGGTTAGGGTTATGGGTGTGGGGTAGGGTTTATGCTTAGGGCACGGGCCCTGTATGCACTAGGAGGCGAAGTTAGGGGTCTGTGATGGTCGCTGGGAGCCCACTCTATCGTACGCAGTGTATGGGCCTCTGGGTTTCATGCAGGACACTGTGGCAGAGCGGGCTTTCATGCATGGCTTAGTAGGATTGTAGGCTTTCAAAACTCTGAGAAAGCAAGTCTGAGAATTAGATTTAGGGTTAGGATTACGGTACGGTTTAGGGATGAAGATTAGCGATAGGGTGAGGGCTTAGGGTTAGGGGTTAGGGTTAGGGTTAGGGTTGTTGGCAGGGTGAAGGTTAGGGTTGGCATTTTAGAATTAGGGATGAGGTGTTAGGGTTATGGCTAGGGGTTAGGATTAGAATTATGGGATAGGGCTTCTTCTCAGGGTGTTATGCATTAAGGTTAAGATAAGGGGATAAGTTAGGGTTACGGGGAGGTTTATGTTTTAAGGTGAGCAATAGGATCAGGGTCAGGTGCTATGTTCAGGGTGAGGGTTATCTGTTAGGGGTAGTGTTTATACTTAGCGTACAGGCCCTGTCTGCACTGGGCGGGAGGCTGGGGTTAGGGGGATGGGATTGTCCCCGGGAACCCACTCTATCATACGCTAGGTATGGGCTCCTGGTTTCATGCAAGAGAGAGCTGCAGAGCCCCCTTTTACTCACGGCATGGGAGGATTTTAGGCTTTCTAAACTCTAAGAAAGCAAGAAGTCCGAGAATTAGATTTAGGGGTAGGATTATGATAATGTTTAGGGTTAGGGTTAGTGTTAAGGTGGGGTCTTAGGGTTAGGGGTTAGGGTTAGAGGTTAGTGTTAGGTGTAACAGTTACAGTTAGGTTTATGGTTAAGTTTCAGGGTTAGGGTTAAGGTTTGGGTTTAGCGTTTGGCACAGGGTTAGGCTTCAGTGTTAGCTTTATGGTTAAAGATTAGGATTAGGGTTAGTGTGAGGGTTAATGGTAAGGGTCAAGATTAAGGGTTAGGGTTGGGGTTAGGGTTAGGTTTAGGGTTAGGGCTTAGGGTTAGGGGATAGGATTAGGGTTAAGTGTTGGGCTTATGGTTAGGGTTAAAGTTTAGTGTTAGGGTTAATGTTTAGTGTTATGGTCCAGTTTAAGTGTTAGGGTGAGGGTTAACAGTTAGGATTAGGCTTAGGGGTTAGGGATATAGTGAAGGTTCAGTGTTAGGGTTAGGTTTAGGGTTCAGGGTTAGGGTTAGTTTTAGGGGTTATGGTTAGGGTTAGGTGTTAGGTTAGTGTCAGGGTTAGGTCTAGTCGTGAGGGTAAGGTTTAGGGTTAGCTTTAAGAGCTAGGGTTAGGTTTAATGGTTAGGATTAGGATTACGGTTAAAGGTTAGGGTAATGCTCAGGGGTTAGGGTGAAGGGTGAAGGGTTAGGGCTTTTGTTAGGCATAGCGTTGGGGTTAGAACTAAGGGTTCCTGTCAGTGTTAGGGTTGTAGGCAGCGTTACGGTTAGGCTTAGCGGTGGAGAATTAGGGTTAGGGATTAGGTGTTACAGTTATGACTAGGAGATAGGGTTAGAATTATGGGATAGGGGATGTTCTCAGGGAATGGGTTATGCATTAACGTTACGTTAAGAGGTTAAAGTTAGGCTCACGGTGAGGTTTACGTGTTAAGGGGAGAAATAGGAACAGGGTTAGGTGCCATGTTCAGGGTTAGGGTTATCTGTTAAAGGTATCATTTATGCTTAGCGCACGGGCCCTGTCGGCATTAGGCTGGGGGGAGGTTAGGGGGCTGGGATTGTCACCGGGAACCCACTGTATCGGACTCTGGGTATGGGCCCGTGGATTTCATGCAGGACACAGTGGTAGAGCCTCCTTTCACACATGGCACGGGAGGATTGCAGGCTTTCTAAACTCTAAGAAAGCAAGAAGTCTGAGAATTAGATTTAGGGTTAGGATTATGGTTAGGGTTCAGGATGAAGTGTAGTGTTATGGTGAGGGGATAGGGTTACAGATTAGGGTTACGGTTTAAGGTTACTGTTAGGTTTAACGGTTACAGTTCGTTTTGGGGTTGAGGTTTGCGGATAGGGTTAAGATGAGGGGTCAGGGTTTGGTACAGGGTTAGGGTTGTGTTCGGTTTAGGGTTGAAGATTAGGATTAGGGTTAGGATTAAAGGTTAGCATGAGAGTTAACGGTTAAGATTAAGGTTAAGGGTTAGGGTTAGGGTTTAGGTTTAGGGTTAAGGGTTAGGGTTAGTTTTAGGGTTAGAGTTATGTGTTAGGGTTTGTGTTAGAGGTTAGGGTTAGGTTTACTGTTCGTGGTTAGAGTTACGTTTAGGGGTTAGCATTAGGGTTAGGGATTAGGTTTAGGGTAAGTGTTTAGAGTTAGTGTTGGGCTTTAGGCTCGGGGCTTAGGTTCAGGGTCAGAGGTTAGGGTTGGTGGTAGGGCTTAGATTTAGCGGTCAGTTTAAGGGCACAGGACCTGGTTAATCTACGGTGAGAGGGGTGTGGTCGGAGTCACCACAAAAGCACAACATCATTCCCTGGGCCTTGGGACAAAACCTACGTGCAGGACTCAGGCAGAGCCTCATCTCACACATGGCATGGCTGTATTGTAGGCTTGCTTCACTCTGGGAATGGAAGTAGTGTGAGAATTAGGGTTAGGTTTGGGGTTAGGGGTTTCGAGTTAGGGGTTAGGTTTCGAGTCAGGGTCAGGTGCTAGGGATTAGTGGTTAGGTTTAGAGTTAGTGTTAGGGGTTAGGTGTTAAGTCTGGGTTGGGGGCCAGGGTTAGGTTTAGGGTTGGGGTTAGCGTTAGGGTTAGGGGTTAGGGTTAAGGGATAGGGTTAGGGTTAAGGGTTAGGCTTAGGGTTAGGGTTCAGGGTTAGGGTTAAGGTTTAGGGTTAGAGTCAGGGTTAAGTGTTAGGGTGAGGCTTAACAGTTAGGGTTAGGGTTAGGGAGTTAGGAATAGGGTTAGGGTTAAGGGTTAGGTTTATGGTTCAGGTTTAAGGTTAGGATTAGGGGTTAGGGTTAGTGTTAACTGTAGGTCAGTGTTGGGGTTAGATCTCTAGGCATTAGCGTATAGGTTAGGGTTAGGGTTAAGTAGGGTTATGTTTAATGGTTAGGATTGGGATTAGCGTTAAGGGTTAGGGTTAAGCTTTAGGGGTTATGACTAAGGATCAATGGTTAGGGTTATTTTTAGGCGTAGGGTTAGGGTAAGGGTTTTAGGGTTAGTGTTAGTGTTGTCGGTAGGGTTAAGGTTAGGGTTGGCGTTTCAGAATTAGGGATTAGGTGTTATGGTTATGGCTAGGAGTTAGGGTTAGAATTACGGTATAGGGCTTGTTCTCAGGGTGTCATGCATTATCGTTAAGATAAGGGGTTAAGTTAGGGTTAGGGTGAGGTTTACGTGTTAAGGTGAGCAGTAGGATCAGGGTTAGGTGTTATGTTCTGGGTTAGGGTTATGGGTGTGGGGTAGGGTTTATGCTTAGGGCACGGGCCCTGTATGCACTAGGAGGCGAAGTTAGGGGTCTGTGATGGTCGCTGGGAGCCCACTCTATCGTACGCAGTGTATGGGCCTCTGGGTTTCATGCAGGACACTGTGGCAGAGCGGGCTTTCATGCATGGCTTAGTAGGATTGTAGGCTTTCAAAACTCTGAGAAAGCAAGTCTGAGAATTAGATTTAGGGTTAGGATTACGGTACGGTTTAGGGATGAAGATTAGCGATAGGGTGAGGGCTTAGGGTTAGGGGTTAGGGTTAGGGTTAGGGTTGTTGGCAGGGTGAAGGTTAGGGTTGGCATTTTAGAATTAGGGATGAGGTGTTAGGGTTATGGCTAGGGGTTAGGATTAGAATTATGGGATAGGGCTTCTTCTCAGGGTGTTATGCATTAAGGTTAAGATAAGGGGATAAGTTAGGGTTACGGGGAGGTTTATGTTTTAAGGTGAGCAATAGGATCAGGGTCAGGTGCTATGTTCAGGGTGAGGGTTATCTGTTAGGGGTAGTGTTTATACTTAGCGTACAGGCCCTGTCTGCACTGGGCGGGAGGCTGGGGTTAGGGGGATGGGATTGTCCCCGGGAACCCACTCTATCATACGCTAGGTATGGGCTCCTGGTTTCATGCAAGAGAGAGCTGCAGAGCCCCCTTTTACTCACGGCATGGGAGGATTTTAGGCTTTCTAAACTCTAAGAAAGCAAGAAGTCCGAGAATTAGATTTAGGGGTAGGATTATGATAATGTTTAGGGTTAGGGTTAGTGTTAAGGTGGGGTCTTAGGGTTAGGGGTTAGGGTTAGAGGTTAGTGTTAGGTGTAACAGTTACAGTTAGGTTTATGGTTAAGTTTCAGGGTTAGGGTTAAGGTTTGGGTTTAGCGTTTGGCACAGGGTTAGGCTTCAGTGTTAGCTTTATGGTTAAAGATTAGGATTAGGGTTAGTGTGAGGGTTAATGGTAAGGGTCAAGATTAAGGGTTAGGGTTGGGGTTAGGGTTAGGTTTAGGGTTAGGGCTTAGGGTTAGGGGATAGGATTAGGGTTAAGTGTTGGGCTTATGGTTAGGGTTAAAGTTTAGTGTTAGGGTTAATGTTTAGTGTTATGGTCCAGTTTAAGTGTTAGGGTGAGGGTTAACAGTTAGGATTAGGCTTAGGGGTTAGGGATATAGTGAAGGTTCAGTGTTAGGGTTAGGTTTAGGGTTCAGGGTTAGGGTTAGTTTTAGGGGTTATGGTTAGGGTTAGGTGTTAGGTTAGTGTCAGGGTTAGGTCTAGTCGTGAGGGTAAGGTTTAGGGTTAGCTTTAAGAGCTAGGGTTAGGTTTAATGGTTAGGATTAGGATTACGGTTAAAGGTTAGGGTAATGCTCAGGGGTTAGGGTGAAGGGTGAAGGGTTAGGGCTTTTGTTAGGCATAGCGTTGGGGTTAGAACTAAGGGTTCCTGTCAGTGTTAGGGTTGTAGGCAGCGTTACGGTTAGGCTTAGCGGTGGAGAATTAGGGTTAGGGATTAGGTGTTACAGTTATGACTAGGAGATAGGGTTAGAATTATGGGATAGGGGATGTTCTCAGGGAATGGGTTATGCATTAACGTTACGTTAAGAGGTTAAAGTTAGGCTCACGGTGAGGTTTACGTGTTAAGGGGAGAAATAGGAACAGGGTTAGGTGCCATGTTCAGGGTTAGGGTTATCTGTTAAAGGTATCATTTATGCTTAGCGCACGGGCCCTGTCGGCATTAGGCTGGGGGGAGGTTAGGGGGCTGGGATTGTCACCGGGAACCCACTGTATCGGACTCTGGGTATGGGCCCGTGGATTTCATGCAGGACACAGTGGTAGAGCCTCCTTTCACACATGGCACGGGAGGATTGCAGGCTTTCTAAACTCTAAGAAAGCAAGAAGTCTGAGAATTAGATTTAGGGTTAGGATTATGGTTAGGGTTCAGGATGAAGTGTAGTGTTATGGTGAGGGGATAGGGTTACAGATTAGGGTTACGGTTTAAGGTTACTGTTAGGTTTAACGGTTACAGTTCGTTTTGGGGTTGAGGTTTGCGGATAGGGTTAAGATGAGGGGTCAGGGTTTGGTACAGGGTTAGGGTTGTGTTCGGTTTAGGGTTGAAGATTAGGATTAGGGTTAGGATTAAAGGTTAGCATGAGAGTTAACGGTTAAGATTAAGGTTAAGGGTTAGGGTTAGGGTTTAGGTTTAGGGTTAAGGGTTAGGGTTAGTTTTAGGGTTAGAGTTATGTGTTAGGGTTTGTGTTAGAGGTTAGGGTTAGGTTTACTGTTCGTGGTTAGAGTTACGTTTAGGGGTTAGCATTAGGGTTAGGGATTAGGTTTAGGGTAAGTGTTTAGAGTTAGTGTTGGGCTTTAGGCTCGGGGCTTAGGTTCAGGGTCAGAGGTTAGGGTTGGTGGTAGGGCTTAGATTTAGCGGTCAGTTTAAGGGCACAGGACCTGGTTAATCTACGGTGAGAGGGGTGTGGTCGGAGTCACCACAAAAGCACAACATCATTCCCTGGGCCTTGGGACAAAACCTACGTGCAGGACTCAGGCAGAGCCTCATCTCACACATGGCATGGCTGTATTGTAGGCTTGCTTCACTCTGGGAATGGAAGTAGTGTGAGAATTAGGGTTAGGTTTGGGGTTAGGGGTTTCGAGTTAGGGGTTAGGTTTCGAGTCAGGGTCAGGTGCTAGGGATTAGTGGTTAGGTTTAGAGTTAGTGTTAGGGGTTAGGTGTTAAGTCTGGGTTGGGGGCCAGGGTTAGGTTTAGGGTTGGGGTTAGCGTTAGGGTTAGGGGTTAGGGTTAAGGGATAGGGTTAGGGTTAAGGGTTAGGCTTAGGGTTAGGGTTCAGGGTTAGGGTTAAGGTTTAGGGTTAGAGTCAGGGTTAAGTGTTAGGGTGAGGCTTAACAGTTAGGGTTAGGGTTAGGGGGTTAGGAATAGGGTTAGGGTTAAGGGTTAGGTTTATGGTTCAGGTTTAAGGTTAGGATTAGGGGTTAGGGTTAGTGTTAACTGTAGGTCAGTGTTGGGGTTAGATCTCTAGGCATTAGCGTATAGGTTAGGGTTAGGGTTAAGTAGGGTTATGTTTAATGGTTAGGATTGGGATTAGCGTTAAGGGTTAGGGTTAAGCTTTAGGGGTTATGACTAAGGATCAATGGTTAGGGTTATTTTTAGGCGTAGGGTTAGGGTAAGGGTTTTAGGGTTAGTGTTAGTGTTGTCGGTAGGGTTAAGGTTAGGGTTGGCGTTTCAGAATTAGGGATTAGGTGTTATGGTTATGGCTAGGAGTTAGGGTTAGAATTACGGTATAGGGCTTGTTCTCAGGGTGTCATGCATTATCGTTAAGATAAGGGGTTAAGTTAGGGTTAGGGTGAGGTTTACGTGTTAAGGTGAGCAGTAGGATCAGGGTTAGGTGTTATGTTCTGGGTTAGGGTTATGGGTGTGGGGTAGGGTTTATGCTTAGGGCACGGGCCCTGTATGCACTAGGAGGCGAAGTTAGGGGTCTGTGATGGTCGCTGGGAGCCCACTCTATCGTACGCAGTGTATGGGCCTCTGGGTTTCATGCAGGACACTGTGGCAGAGCGGGCTTTCATGCATGGCTTAGTAGGATTGTAGGCTTTCAAAACTCTGAGAAAGCAAGTCTGAGAATTAGATTTAGGGTTAGGATTACGGTACGGTTTAGGGATGAAGATTAGCGATAGGGTGAGGGCTTAGGGTTAGGGGTTAGGGTTAGGGTTAGGGTTGTTGGCAGGGTGAAGGTTAGGGTTGGCATTTTAGAATTAGGGATGAGGTGTTAGGGTTATGGCTAGGGGTTAGGATTAGAATTATGGGATAGGGCTTCTTCTCAGGGTGTTATGCATTAAGGTTAAGATAAGGGGATAAGTTAGGGTTACGGGGAGGTTTATGTTTTAAGGTGAGCAATAGGATCAGGGTCAGGTGCTATGTTCAGGGTGAGGGTTATCTGTTAGGGGTAGTGTTTATACTTAGCGTACAGGCCCTGTCTGCACTGGGCGGGAGGCTGGGGTTAGGGGGATGGGATTGTCCCCGGGAACCCACTCTATCATACGCTAGGTATGGGCTCCTGGTTTCATGCAAGAGAGAGCTGCAGAGCCCCCTTTTACTCACGGCATGGGAGGATTTTAGGCTTTCTAAACTCTAAGAAAGCAAGAAGTCCGAGAATTAGATTTAGGGGTAGGATTATGATAATGTTTAGGGTTAGGGTTAGTGTTAAGGTGGGGTCTTAGGGTTAGGGGTTAGGGTTAGAGGTTAGTGTTAGGTGTAACAGTTACAGTTAGGTTTATGGTTAAGTTTCAGGGTTAGGGTTAAGGTTTGGGTTTAGCGTTTGGCACAGGGTTAGGCTTCAGTGTTAGCTTTATGGTTAAAGATTAGGATTAGGGTTAGTGTGAGGGTTAATGGTAAGGGTCAAGATTAAGGGTTAGGGTTGGGGTTAGGGTTAGGTTTAGGGTTAGGGCTTAGGGTTAGGGGATAGGATTAGGGTTAAGTGTTGGGCTTATGGTTAGGGTTAAAGTTTAGTGTTAGGGTTAATGTTTAGTGTTATGGTCCAGTTTAAGTGTTAGGGTGAGGGTTAACAGTTAGGATTAGGCTTAGGGGTTAGGGATATAGTGAAGGTTCAGTGTTAGGGTTAGGTTTAGGGTTCAGGGTTAGGGTTAGTTTTAGGGGTTATGGTTAGGGTTAGGTGTTAGGTTAGTGTCAGGGTTAGGTCTAGTCGTGAGGGTAAGGTTTAGGGTTAGCTTTAAGAGCTAGGGTTAGGTTTAATGGTTAGGATTAGGATTACGGTTAAAGGTTAGGGTAATGCTCAGGGGTTAGGGTGAAGGGTGAAGGGTTAGGGCTTTTGTTAGGCATAGCGTTGGGGTTAGAACTAAGGGTTCCTGTCAGTGTTAGGGTTGTAGGCAGCGTTACGGTTAGGCTTAGCGGTGGAGAATTAGGGTTAGGGATTAGGTGTTACAGTTATGACTAGGAGATAGGGTTAGAATTATGGGATAGGGGATGTTCTCAGGGAATGGGTTATGCATTAACGTTACGTTAAGAGGTTAAAGTTAGGCTCACGGTGAGGTTTACGTGTTAAGGGGAGAAATAGGAACAGGGTTAGGTGCCATGTTCAGGGTTAGGGTTATCTGTTAAAGGTATCATTTATGCTTAGCGCACGGGCCCTGTCGGCATTAGGCTGGGGGGAGGTTAGGGGGCTGGGATTGTCACCGGGAACCCACTGTATCGGACTCTGGGTATGGGCCCGTGGATTTCATGCAGGACACAGTGGTAGAGCCTCCTTTCACACATGGCACGGGAGGATTGCAGGCTTTCTAAACTCTAAGAAAGCAAGAAGTCTGAGAATTAGATTTAGGGTTAGGATTATGGTTAGGGTTCAGGATGAAGTGTAGTGTTATGGTGAGGGGATAGGGTTACAGATTAGGGTTACGGTTTAAGGTTACTGTTAGGTTTAACGGTTACAGTTCGTTTTGGGGTTGAGGTTTGCGGATAGGGTTAAGATGAGGGGTCAGGGTTTGGTACAGGGTTAGGGTTGTGTTCGGTTTAGGGTTGAAGATTAGGATTAGGGTTAGGATTAAAGGTTAGCATGAGAGTTAACGGTTAAGATTAAGGTTAAGGGTTAGGGTTAGGGTTTAGGTTTAGGGTTAAGGGTTAGGGTTAGTTTTAGGGTTAGAGTTATGTGTTAGGGTTTGTGTTAGAGGTTAGGGTTAGGTTTACTGTTCGTGGTTAGAGTTACGTTTAAGGGTTAGCATTAGGGTTAGGGATTAGGTTTAGGGTAAGTGTTTAGAGTTAGTGTTGGGCTTTAGGCTCGGGGCTTAGGTTCAGGGTCAGAGGTTAGGGTTGGTGGTAGGGCTTAGATTTAGCGGTCAGTTTAAGGGCACAGGACCTGGTTAATCTACGGTGAGAGGGGTGTGGTCGGAGTCACCACAAAAGCACAACATCATTCCCTGGGCCTTGGGACAAAACCTACGTGCAGGACTCAGGCAGAGCCTCATCTCACACATGGCATGGCTGTATTGTAGGCTTGCTTCACTCTGGGAATGGAAGTAGTGTGAGAATTAGGGTTAGGTTTGGGGTTAGGGGTTTCGAGTTAGGGGTTAGGTTTCGAGTCAGGGTCAGGTGCTAGGGATTAGTGGTTAGGTTTAGAGTTAGTGTTAGGGGTTAGGTGTTAAGTCTGGGTTGGGGGCCAGGGTTAGGTTTAGGGTTGGGGTTAGCGTTAGGGTTAGGGGTTAGGGTTAAGGGATAGGGTTAGGGTTAAGGGTTAGGCTTAGGGTTAGGGTTCAGGGTTAGGGTTAAGGTTTAGGGTTAGAGTCAGGGTTAAGTGTTAGGGTGAGGCTTAACAGTTAGGGTTAGGGTTAGGGGGTTAGGAATAGGGTTAGGGTTAAGGGTTAGGTTTATGGTTCAGGTTTAAGGTTAGGATTAGGGGTTAGGGTTAGTGTTAACTGTAGGTCAGTGTTGGGGTTAGATCTCTAGGCATTAGCGTATAGGTTAGGGTTAGGGTTAAGTAGGGTTATGTTTAATGGTTAGGATTGGGATTAGCGTTAAGGGTTAGGGTTAAGCTTTAGGGGTTATGACTAAGGATCAATGGTTAGGGTTATTTTTAGGCGTAGGGTTAGGGTAAGGGTTTTAGGGTTAGTGTTAGTGTTGTCGGTAGGGTTAAGGTTAGGGTTGGCGTTTCAGAATTAGGGATTAGGTGTTATGGTTATGGCTAGGAGTTAGGGTTAGAATTACGGTATAGGGCTTGTTCTCAGGGTGTCATGCATTATCGTTAAGATAAGGGGTTAAGTTAGGGTTAGGGTGAGGTTTACGTGTTAAGGTGAGCAGTAGGATCAGGGTTAGGTGTTATGTTCTGGGTTAGGGTTATGGGTGTGGGGTAGGGTTTATGCTTAGGGCACGGGCCCTGTATGCACTAGGAGGCGAAGTTAGGGGTCTGTGATGGTCGCTGGGAGCCCACTCTATCGTACGCAGTGTATGGGCCTCTGGGTTTCATGCAGGACACTGTGGCAGAGCGGGCTTTCATGCATGGCTTAGTAGGATTGTAGGCTTTCAAAACTCTGAGAAAGCAAGTCTGAGAATTAGATTTAGGGTTAGGATTACGGTACGGTTTAGGGATGAAGATTAGCGATAGGGTGAGGGCTTAGGGTTAGGGGTTAGGGTTAGGGTTAGGGTTGTTGGCAGGGTGAAGGTTAGGGTTGGCATTTTAGAATTAGGGATGAGGTGTTAGGGTTATGGCTAGGGGTTAGGATTAGAATTATGGGATAGGGCTTCTTCTCAGGGTGTTATGCATTAAGGTTAAGATAAGGGGATAAGTTAGGGTTACGGGGAGGTTTATGTTTTAAGGTGAGCAATAGGATCAGGGTCAGGTGCTATGTTCAGGGTGAGGGTTATCTGTTAGGGGTAGTGTTTATACTTAGCGTACAGGCCCTGTCTGCACTGGGCGGGAGGCTGGGGTTAGGGGGATGGGATTGTCCCCGGGAACCCACTCTATCATACGCTAGGTATGGGCTCCTGGTTTCATGCAAGAGAGAGCTGCAGAGCCCCCTTTTACTCACGGCATGGGAGGATTTTAGGCTTTCTAAACTCTAAGAAAGCAAGAAGTCCGAGAATTAGATTTAGGGGTAGGATTATGATAATGTTTAGGGTTAGGGTTAGTGTTAAGGTGGGGTCTTAGGGTTAGGGGTTAGGGTTAGAGGTTAGTGTTAGGTGTAACAGTTACAGTTAGGTTTATGGTTAAGTTTCAGGGTTAGGGTTAAGGTTTGGGTTTAGCGTTTGGCACAGGGTTAGGCTTCAGTGTTAGCTTTATGGTTAAAGATTAGGATTAGGGTTAGTGTGAGGGTTAATGGTAAGGGTCAAGATTAAGGGTTAGGGTTGGGGTTAGGGTTAGGTTTAGGGTTAGGGCTTAGGGTTAGGGGATAGGATTAGGGTTAAGTGTTGGGCTTATGGTTAGGGTTAAAGTTTAGTGTTAGGGTTAATGTTTAGTGTTATGGTCCAGTTTAAGTGTTAGGGTGAGGGTTAACAGTTAGGATTAGGCTTAGGGGTTAGGGATATAGTGAAGGTTCAGTGTTAGGGTTAGGTTTAGGGTTCAGGGTTAGGGTTAGTTTTAGGGGTTATGGTTAGGGTTAGGTGTTAGGTTAGTGTCAGGGTTAGGTCTAGTCGTGAGGGTAAGGTTTAGGGTTAGCTTTAAGAGCTAGGGTTAGGTTTAATGGTTAGGATTAGGATTACGGTTAAAGGTTAGGGTAATGCTCAGGGGTTAGGGTGAAGGGTGAAGGGTTAGGGCTTTTGTTAGGCATAGCGTTGGGGTTAGAACTAAGGGTTCCTGTCAGTGTTAGGGTTGTAGGCAGCGTTACGGTTAGGCTTAGCGGTGGAGAATTAGGGTTAGGGATTAGGTGTTACAGTTATGACTAGGAGATAGGGTTAGAATTATGGGATAGGGGATGTTCTCAGGGAATGGGTTATGCATTAACGTTACGTTAAGAGGTTAAAGTTAGGCTCACGGTGAGGTTTACGTGTTAAGGGGAGAAATAGGAACAGGGTTAGGTGCCATGTTCAGGGTTAGGGTTATCTGTTAAAGGTATCATTTATGCTTAGCGCACGGGCCCTGTCGGCATTAGGCTGGGGGGAGGTTAGGGGGCTGGGATTGTCACCGGGAACCCACTGTATCGGACTCTGGGTATGGGCCCGTGGATTTCATGCAGGACACAGTGGTAGAGCCTCCTTTCACACATGGCACGGGAGGATTGCAGGCTTTCTAAACTCTAAGAAAGCAAGAAGTCTGAGAATTAGATTTAGGGTTAGGATTATGGTTAGGGTTCAGGATGAAGTGTAGTGTTATGGTGAGGGGATAGGGTTACAGATTAGGGTTACGGTTTAAGGTTACTGTTAGGTTTAACGGTTACAGTTCGTTTTGGGGTTGAGGTTTGCGGATAGGGTTAAGATGAGGGGTCAGGGTTTGGTACAGGGTTAGGGTTGTGTTCGGTTTAGGGTTGAAGATTAGGATTAGGGTTAGGATTAAAGGTTAGCATGAGAGTTAACGGTTAAGATTAAGGTTAAGGGTTAGGGTTAGGGTTTAGGTTTAGGGTTAAGGGTTAGGGTTAGTTTTAGGGTTAGAGTTATGTGTTAGGGTTTGTGTTAGAGGTTAGGGTTAGGTTTACTGTTCGTGGTTAGAGTTACGTTTAGGGGTTAGCATTAGGGTTAGGGATTAGGTTTAGGGTAAGTGTTTAGAGTTAGTGTTGGGCTTTAGGCTCGGGGCTTAGGTTCAGGGTCAGAGGTTAGGGTTGGTGGTAGGGCTTAGATTTAGCGGTCAGTTTAAGGGCACAGGACCTGGTTAATCTACGGTGAGAGGGGTGTGGTCGGAGTCACCACAAAAGCACAACATCATTCCCTGGGCCTTGGGACAAAACCTACGTGCAGGACTCAGGCAGAGCCTCATCTCACACATGGCATGGCTGTATTGTAGGCTTGCTTCACTCTGGGAATGGAAGTAGTGTGAGAATTAGGGTTAGGTTTGGGGTTAGGGGTTTCGAGTTAGGGGTTAGGTTTCGAGTCAGGGTCAGGTGCTAGGGATTAGTGGTTAGGTTTAGAGTTAGTGTTAGGGGTTAGGTGTTAAGTCTGGGTTGGGGGCCAGGGTTAGGTTTAGGGTTGGGGTTAGCGTTAGGGTTAGGGGTTAGGGTTAAGGGATAGGGTTAGGGTTAAGGGTTAGGCTTAGGGTTAGGGTTCAGGGTTAGGGTTAAGGTTTAGGGTTAGAGTCAGGGTTAAGTGTTAGGGTGAGGCTTAACAGTTAGGGTTAGGGTTAGGGGGTTAGGAATAGGGTTAGGGTTAAGGGTTAGGTTTATGGTTCAGGTTTAAGGTTAGGATTAGGGGTTAGGGTTAGTGTTAACTGTAGGTCAGTGTTGGGGTTAGATCTCTAGGCATTAGCGTATAGGTTAGGGTTAGGGTTAAGTAGGGTTATGTTTAATGGTTAGGATTGGGATTAGCGTTAAGGGTTAGGGTTAAGCTTTAGGGGTTATGACTAAGGATCAATGGTTAGGGTTATTTTTAGGCGTAGGGTTAGGGTAAGGGTTTTAGGGTTAGTGTTAGTGTTGTCGGTAGGGTTAAGGTTAGGGTTGGCGTTTCAGAATTAGGGATTAGGTGTTATGGTTATGGCTAGGAGTTAGGGTTAGAATTACGGTATAGGGCTTGTTCTCAGGGTGTCATGCATTATCGTTAAGATAAGGGGTTAAGTTAGGGTTAGGGTGAGGTTTACGTGTTAAGGTGAGCAGTAGGATCAGGGTTAGGTGTTATGTTCTGGGTTAGGGTTATGGGTGTGGGGTAGGGTTTATGCTTAGGGCACGGGCCCTGTATGCACTAGGAGGCGAAGTTAGGGGTCTGTGATGGTCGCTGGGAGCCCACTCTATCGTACGCAGTGTATGGGCCTCTGGGTTTCATGCAGGACACTGTGGCAGAGCGGGCTTTCATGCATGGCTTAGTAGGATTGTAGGCTTTCAAAACTCTGAGAAAGCAAGTCTGAGAATTAGATTTAGGGTTAGGATTACGGTACGGTTTAGGGATGAAGATTAGCGATAGGGTGAGGGCTTAGGGTTAGGGGTTAGGGTTAGGGTTAGGGTTGTTGGCAGGGTGAAGGTTAGGGTTGGCATTTTAGAATTAGGGATGAGGTGTTAGGGTTATGGCTAGGGGTTAGGATTAGAATTATGGGATAGGGCTTCTTCTCAGGGTGTTATGCATTAAGGTTAAGATAAGGGGATAAGTTAGGGTTACGGGGAGGTTTATGTTTTAAGGTGAGCAATAGGATCAGGGTCAGGTGCTATGTTCAGGGTGAGGGTTATCTGTTAGGGGTAGTGTTTATACTTAGCGTACAGGCCCTGTCTGCACTGGGCGGGAGGCTGGGGTTAGGGGGATGGGATTGTCCCCGGGAACCCACTCTATCATACGCTAGGTATGGGCTCCTGGTTTCATGCAAGAGAGAGCTGCAGAGCCCCCTTTTACTCACGGCATGGGAGGATTTTAGGCTTTCTAAACTCTAAGAAAGCAAGAAGTCCGAGAATTAGATTTAGGGGTAGGATTATGATAATGTTTAGGGTTAGGGTTAGTGTTAAGGTGGGGTCTTAGGGTTAGGGGTTAGGGTTAGAGGTTAGTGTTAGGTGTAACAGTTACAGTTAGGTTTATGGTTAAGTTTCAGGGTTAGGGTTAAGGTTTGGGTTTAGCGTTTGGCACAGGGTTAGGCTTCAGTGTTAGCTTTATGGTTAAAGATTAGGATTAGGGTTAGTGTGAGGGTTAATGGTAAGGGTCAAGATTAAGGGTTAGGGTTGGGGTTAGGGTTAGGTTTAGGGTTAGGGCTTAGGGTTAGGGGATAGGATTAGGGTTAAGTGTTGGGCTTATGGTTAGGGTTAAAGTTTAGTGTTAGGGTTAATGTTTAGTGTTATGGTCCAGTTTAAGTGTTAGGGTGAGGGTTAACAGTTAGGATTAGGCTTAGGGGTTAGGGATATAGTGAAGGTTCAGTGTTAGGGTTAGGTTTAGGGTTCAGGGTTAGGGTTAGTTTTAGGGGTTATGGTTAGGGTTAGGTGTTAGGTTAGTGTCAGGGTTAGGTCTAGTCGTGAGGGTAAGGTTTAGGGTTAGCTTTAAGAGCTAGGGTTAGGTTTAATGGTTAGGATTAGGATTACGGTTAAAGGTTAGGGTAATGCTCAGGGGTTAGGGTGAAGGGTGAAGGGTTAGGGCTTTTGTTAGGCATAGCGTTGGGGTTAGAACTAAGGGTTCCTGTCAGTGTTAGGGTTGTAGGCAGCGTTACGGTTAGGCTTAGCGGTGGAGAATTAGGGTTAGGGATTAGGTGTTACAGTTATGACTAGGAGATAGGGTTAGAATTATGGGATAGGGGATGTTCTCAGGGAATGGGTTATGCATTAACGTTACGTTAAGAGGTTAAAGTTAGGCTCACGGTGAGGTTTACGTGTTAAGGGGAGAAATAGGAACAGGGTTAGGTGCCATGTTCAGGGTTAGGGTTATCTGTTAAAGGTATCATTTATGCTTAGCGCACGGGCCCTGTCGGCATTAGGCTGGGGGGAGGTTAGGGGGCTGGGATTGTCACCGGGAACCCACTGTATCGGACTCTGGGTATGGGCCCGTGGATTTCATGCAGGACACAGTGGTAGAGCCTCCTTTCACACATGGCACGGGAGGATTGCAGGCTTTCTAAACTCTAAGAAAGCAAGAAGTCTGAGAATTAGATTTAGGGTTAGGATTATGGTTAGGGTTCAGGATGAAGTGTAGTGTTATGGTGAGGGGATAGGGTTACAGATTAGGGTTACGGTTTAAGGTTACTGTTAGGTTTAACGGTTACAGTTCGTTTTGGGGTTGAGGTTTGCGGATAGGGTTAAGATGAGGGGTCAGGGTTTGGTACAGGGTTAGGGTTGTGTTCGGTTTAGGGTTGAAGATTAGGATTAGGGTTAGGATTAAAGGTTAGCATGAGAGTTAACGGTTAAGATTAAGGTTAAGGGTTAGGGTTAGGGTTTAGGTTTAGGGTTAAGGGTTAGGGTTAGTTTTAGGGTTAGAGTCATGTGTTAGGGTTTGTGTTAGAGGTTAGGGTTAGGTTTACTGTTCGTGGTTAGAGTTACGTTTAAGGGTTAGCATTAGGGTTAGGGATTAGGTTTAGGGTAAGTGTTTAGAGTTAGTGTTGGGCTTTAGGCTCGGGGCTTAGGTTCAGGGTCAGAGGTTAGGGTTGGTGGTAGGGCTTAGATTTAGCGGTCAGTTTAAGGGCACAGGACCTGGTTAATCTACGGTGAGAGGGGTGTGGTCGGAGTCACCACAAAAGCACAACATCATTCCCTGGGCCTTGGGACAAAACCTACGTGCAGGACTCAGGCAGAGCCTCATCTCACACATGGCATGGCTGTATTGTAGGCTTGCTTCACTCTGGGAATGGAAGTAGTGTGAGAATTAGGGTTAGGTTTGGGGTTAGGGGTTTCGAGTTAGGGGTTAGGTTTCGAGTCAGGGTCAGGTGCTAGGGATTAGTGGTTAGGTTTAGAGTTAGTGTTAGGGGTTAGGTGTTAAGTCTGGGTTGGGGGCCAGGGTTAGGTTTAGGGTTGGGGTTAGCGTTAGGGTTAGGGGTTAGGGTTAAGGGATAGGGTTAGGGTTAAGGGTTAGGCTTAGGGTTAGGGTTCAGGGTTAGGGTTAAGGTTTAGGGTTAGAGTCAGGGTTAAGTGTCAGGGTGAGGCTTAACAGTTAGGGTTAGGGTTAGGGGGTTAGGAATAGGGTTAGGGTTAAGGGTTAGGTTTATGGTTCAGGTTTAAGGTTAGGATTAGGGGTTAGGGTTAGTGTTAACTGTAGGTCAGTGTTGGGGTTAGATCTCTAGGCATTAGCGTATAGGTTAGGGTTAGGGTTAAGTAGGGTTATGTTTAATGGTTAGGATTGGGATTAGCGTTAAGGGTTAGGGTTAAGCTTTAGGGGTTATGACTAAGGATCAATGGTTAGGGTTATTTTTAGGCGTAGGGTTAGGGTAAGGGTTTTAGGGTTAGTGTTAGTGTTGTCGGTAGGGTTAAGGTTAGGGTTGGCGTTTCAGAATTAGGGATTAGGTGTTATGGTTATGGCTAGGAGTTAGGGTTAGAATTACGGTATAGGGCTTGTTCTCAGGGTGTCATGCATTATCGTTAAGATAAGGGGTTAAGTTAGGGTTAGGGTGAGGTTTACGTGTTAAGGTGAGCAGTAGGATCAGGGTTAGGTGTTATGTTCTGGGTTAGGGTTATGGGTGTGGGGTAGGGTTTATGCTTAGGGCACGGGCCCTGTATGCACTAGGAGGCGAAGTTAGGGGTCTGTGATGGTCGCTGGGAGCCCACTCTATCGTACGCAGTGTATGGGCCTCTGGGTTTCATGCAGGACACTGTGGCAGAGCGGGCTTTCATGCATGGCTTAGTAGGATTGTAGGCTTTCAAAACTCTGAGAAAGCAAGTCTGAGAATTAGATTTAGGGTTAGGATTACGGTACGGTTTAGGGATGAAGATTAGCGATAGGGTGAGGGCTTAGGGTTAGGGGTTAGGGTTAGGGTTAGGGTTGTTGGCAGGGTGAAGGTTAGGGTTGGCATTTTAGAATTAGGGATGAGGTGTTAGGGTTATGGCTAGGGGTTAGGATTAGAATTATGGGATAGGGCTTCTTCTCAGGGTGTTATGCATTAAGGTTAAGATAAGGGGATAAGTTAGGGTTACGGGGAGGTTTATGTTTTAAGGTGAGCAATAGGATCAGGGTCAGGTGCTATGTTCAGGGTGAGGGTTATCTGTTAGGGGTAGTGTTTATACTTAGCGTACAGGCCCTGTCTGCACTGGGCGGGAGGCTGGGGTTAGGGGGATGGGATTGTCCCCGGGAACCCACTCTATCATACGCTAGGTATGGGCTCCTGGTTTCATGCAAGAGAGAGCTGCAGAGCCCCCTTTTACTCACGGCATGGGAGGATTTTAGGCTTTCTAAACTCTAAGAAAGCAAGAAGTCCGAGAATTAGATTTAGGGGTAGGATTATGATAATGTTTAGGGTTAGGGTTAGTGTTAAGGTGGGGTCTTAGGGTTAGGGGTTAGGGTTAGAGGTTAGTGTTAGGTGTAACAGTTACAGTTAGGTTTATGGTTAAGTTTCAGGGTTAGGGTTAAGGTTTGGGTTTAGCGTTTGGCACAGGGTTAGGCTTCAGTGTTAGCTTTATGGTTAAAGATTAGGATTAGGGTTAGTGTGAGGGTTAATGGTAAGGGTCAAGATTAAGGGTTAGGGTTGGGGTTAGGGTTAGGTTTAGGGTTAGGGCTTAGGGTTAGGGGATAGGATTAGGGTTAAGTGTTGGGCTTATGGTTAGGGTTAAAGTTTAGTGTTAGGGTTAATGTTTAGTGTTATGGTCCAGTTTAAGTGTTAGGGTGAGGGTTAACAGTTAGGATTAGGCTTAGGGGTTAGGGATATAGTGAAGGTTCAGTGTTAGGGTTAGGTTTAGGGTTCAGGGTTAGGGTTAGTTTTAGGGGTTATGGTTAGGGTTAGGTGTTAGGTTAGTGTCAGGGTTAGGTCTAGTCGTGAGGGTAAGGTTTAGGGTTAGCTTTAAGAGCTAGGGTTAGGTTTAATGGTTAGGATTAGGATTACGGTTAAAGGTTAGGGTAATGCTCAGGGGTTAGGGTGAAGGGTGAAGGGTTAGGGCTTTTGTTAGGCATAGCGTTGGGGTTAGAACTAAGGGTTCCTGTCAGTGTTAGGGTTGTAGGCAGCGTTACGGTTAGGCTTAGCGGTGGAGAATTAGGGTTAGGGATTAGGTGTTACAGTTATGACTAGGAGATAGGGTTAGAATTATGGGATAGGGGATGTTCTCAGGGAATGGGTTATGCATTAACGTTACGTTAAGAGGTTAAAGTTAGGCTCACGGTGAGGTTTACGTGTTAAGGGGAGAAATAGGAACAGGGTTAGGTGCCATGTTCAGGGTTAGGGTTATCTGTTAAAGGTATCATTTATGCTTAGCGCACGGGCCCTGTCGGCATTAGGCTGGGGGGAGGTTAGGGGGCTGGGATTGTCACCGGGAACCCACTGTATCGGACTCTGGGTATGGGCCCGTGGATTTCATGCAGGACACAGTGGTAGAGCCTCCTTTCACACATGGCACGGGAGGATTGCAGGCTTTCTAAACTCTAAGAAAGCAAGAAGTCTGAGAATTAGATTTAGGGTTAGGATTATGGTTAGGGTTCAGGATGAAGTGTAGTGTTATGGTGAGGGGATAGGGTTACAGATTAGGGTTACGGTTTAAGGTTACTGTTAGGTTTAACGGTTACAGTTCGTTTTGGGGTTGAGGTTTGCGGATAGGGTTAAGATGAGGGGTCAGGGTTTGGTACAGGGTTAGGGTTGTGTTCGGTTTAGGGTTGAAGATTAGGATTAGGGTTAGGATTAAAGGTTAGCATGAGAGTTAACGGTTAAGATTAAGGTTAAGGGTTAGGGTTAGGGTTTAGGTTTAGGGTTAAGGGTTAGGGTTAGTTTTAGGGTTAGAGTCATGTGTTAGGGTTTGTGTTAGAGGTTAGGGTTAGGTTTACTGTTCGTGGTTAGAGTTACGTTTAAGGGTTAGCATTAGGGTTAGGGATTAGGTTTAGGGTAAGTGTTTAGAGTTAGTGTTGGGCTTTAGGCTCGGGGCTTAGGTTCAGGGTCAGAGGTTAGGGTTGGTGGTAGGGCTTAGATTTAGCGGTCAGTTTAAGGGCACAGGACCTGGTTAATCTACGGTGAGAGGGGTGTGGTCGGAGTCACCACAAAAGCACAACATCATTCCCTGGGCCTTGGGACAAAACCTACGTGCAGGACTCAGGCAGAGCCTCATCTCACACATGGCATGGCTGTATTGTAGGCTTGCTTCACTCTGGGAATGGAAGTAGTGTGAGAATTAGGGTTAGGTTTGGGGTTAGGGGTTTCGAGTTAGGGGTTAGGTTTCGAGTCAGGGTCAGGTGCTAGGGATTAGTGGTTAGGTTTAGAGTTAGTGTTAGGGGTTAGGTGTTAAGTCTGGGTTGGGGGCCAGGGTTAGGTTTAGGGTTGGGGTTAGCGTTAGGGTTAGGGGTTAGGGTTAAGGGATAGGGTTAGGGTTAAGGGTTAGGCTTAGGGTTAGGGTTCAGGGTTAGGGTTAAGGTTTAGGGTTAGAGTCAGGGTTAAGTGTCAGGGTGAGGCTTAACAGTTAGGGTTAGGGTTAGGGGGTTAGGAATAGGGTTAGGGTTAAGGGTTAGGTTTATGGTTCAGGTTTAAGGTTAGGATTAGGGGTTAGGGTTAGTGTTAACTGTAGGTCAGTGTTGGGGTTAGATCTCTAGGCATTAGCGTATAGGTTAGGGTTAGGGTTAAGTAGGGTTATGTTTAATGGTTAGGATTGGGATTAGCGTTAAGGGTTAGGGTTAAGCTTTAGGGGTTATGACTAAGGATCAATGGTTAGGGTTATTTTTAGGCGTAGGGTTAGGGTAAGGGTTTTAGGGTTAGTGTTAGTGTTGTCGGTAGGGTTAAGGTTAGGGTTGGCGTTTCAGAATTAGGGATTAGGTGTTATGGTTATGGCTAGGAGTTAGGGTTAGAATTACGGTATAGGGCTTGTTCTCAGGGTGTCATGCATTATCGTTAAGATAAGGGGTTAAGTTAGGGTTAGGGTGAGGTTTACGTGTTAAGGTGAGCAGTAGGATCAGGGTTAGGTGTTATGTTCTGGGTTAGGGTTATGGGTGTGGGGTAGGGTTTATGCTTAGGGCACGGGCCCTGTATGCACTAGGAGGCGAAGTTAGGGGTCTGTGATGGTCGCTGGGAGCCCACTCTATCGTACGCAGTGTATGGGCCTCTGGGTTTCATGCAGGACACTGTGGCAGAGCGGGCTTTCATGCATGGCTTAGTAGGATTGTAGGCTTTCAAAACTCTGAGAAAGCAAGTCTGAGAATTAGATTTAGGGTTAGGATTACGGTACGGTTTAGGGATGAAGATTAGCGATAGGGTGAGGGCTTAGGGTTAGGGGTTAGGGTTAGGGTTAGGGTTGTTGGCAGGGTGAAGGTTAGGGTTGGCATTTTAGAATTAGGGATGAGGTGTTAGGGTTATGGCTAGGGGTTAGGATTAGAATTATGGGATAGGGCTTCTTCTCAGGGTGTTATGCATTAAGGTTAAGATAAGGGGATAAGTTAGGGTTACGGGGAGGTTTATGTTTTAAGGTGAGCAATAGGATCAGGGTCAGGTGCTATGTTCAGGGTGAGGGTTATCTGTTAGGGGTAGTGTTTATACTTAGCGTACAGGCCCTGTCTGCACTGGGCGGGAGGCTGGGGTTAGGGGGATGGGATTGTCCCCGGGAACCCACTCTATCATACGCTAGGTATGGGCTCCTGGTTTCATGCAAGAGAGAGCTGCAGAGCCCCCTTTTACTCACGGCATGGGAGGATTTTAGGCTTTCTAAACTCTAAGAAAGCAAGAAGTCCGAGAATTAGATTTAGGGGTAGGATTATGATAATGTTTAGGGTTAGGGTTAGTGTTAAGGTGGGGTCTTAGGGTTAGGGGTTAGGGTTAGAGGTTAGTGTTAGGTGTAACAGTTACAGTTAGGTTTATGGTTAAGTTTCAGGGTTAGGGTTAAGGTTTGGGTTTAGCGTTTGGCACAGGGTTAGGCTTCAGTGTTAGCTTTATGGTTAAAGATTAGGATTAGGGTTAGTGTGAGGGTTAATGGTAAGGGTCAAGATTAAGGGTTAGGGTTGGGGTTAGGGTTAGGTTTAGGGTTAGGGCTTAGGGTTAGGGGATAGGATTAGGGTTAAGTGTTGGGCTTATGGTTAGGGTTAAAGTTTAGTGTTAGGGTTAATGTTTAGTGTTATGGTCCAGTTTAAGTGTTAGGGTGAGGGTTAACAGTTAGGATTAGGCTTAGGGGTTAGGGATATAGTGAAGGTTCAGTGTTAGGGTTAGGTTTAGGGTTCAGGGTTAGGGTTAGTTTTAGGGGTTATGGTTAGGGTTAGGTGTTAGGTTAGTGTCAGGGTTAGGTCTAGTCGTGAGGGTAAGGTTTAGGGTTAGCTTTAAGAGCTAGGGTTAGGTTTAATGGTTAGGATTAGGATTACGGTTAAAGGTTAGGGTAATGCTCAGGGGTTAGGGTGAAGGGTGAAGGGTTAGGGCTTTTGTTAGGCATAGCGTTGGGGTTAGAACTAAGGGTTCCTGTCAGTGTTAGGGTTGTAGGCAGCGTTACGGTTAGGCTTAGCGGTGGAGAATTAGGGTTAGGGATTAGGTGTTACAGTTATGACTAGGAGATAGGGTTAGAATTATGGGATAGGGGATGTTCTCAGGGAATGGGTTATGCATTAACGTTACGTTAAGAGGTTAAAGTTAGGCTCACGGTGAGGTTTACGTGTTAAGGGGAGAAATAGGAACAGGGTTAGGTGCCATGTTCAGGGTTAGGGTTATCTGTTAAAGGTATCATTTATGCTTAGCGCACGGGCCCTGTCGGCATTAGGCTGGGGGGAGGTTAGGGGGCTGGGATTGTCACCGGGAACCCACTGTATCGGACTCTGGGTATGGGCCCGTGGATTTCATGCAGGACACAGTGGTAGAGCCTCCTTTCACACATGGCACGGGAGGATTGCAGGCTTTCTAAACTCTAAGAAAGCAAGAAGTCTGAGAATTAGATTTAGGGTTAGGATTATGGTTAGGGTTCAGGATGAAGTGTAGTGTTATGGTGAGGGGATAGGGTTACAGATTAGGGTTACGGTTTAAGGTTACTGTTAGGTTTAACGGTTACAGTTCGTTTTGGGGTTGAGGTTTGCGGATAGGGTTAAGATGAGGGGTCAGGGTTTGGTACAGGGTTAGGGTTGTGTTCGGTTTAGGGTTGAAGATTAGGATTAGGGTTAGGATTAAAGGTTAGCATGAGAGTTAACGGTTAAGATTAAGGTTAAGGGTTAGGGTTAGGGTTTAGGTTTAGGGTTAAGGGTTAGGGTTAGTTTTAGGGTTAGAGTCATGTGTTAGGGTTTGTGTTAGAGGTTAGGGTTAGGTTTACTGTTCGTGGTTAGAGTTACGTTTAGGGGTTAGCATTAGGGTTAGGGATTAGGTTTAGGGTAAGTGTTTAGAGTTAGTGTTGGGCTTTAGGCTCGGGGCTTAGGTTCAGGGTCAGAGGTTAGGGTTGGTGGTAGGGCTTAGATTTAGCGGTCAGTTTAAGGGCACAGGACCTGGTTAATCTACGGTGAGAGGGGTGTGGTCGGAGTCACCACAAAAGCACAACATCATTCCCTGGGCCTTGGGACAAAACCTACGTGCAGGACTCAGGCAGAGCCTCATCTCACACATGGCATGGCTGTATTGTAGGCTTGCTTCACTCTGGGAATGGAAGTAGTGTGAGAATTAGGGTTAGGTTTGGGGTTAGGGGTTTCGAGTTAGGGGTTAGGTTTCGAGTCAGGGTCAGGTGCTAGGGATTAGTGGTTAGGTTTAGAGTTAGTGTTAGGGGTTAGGTGTTAAGTCTGGGTTGGGGGCCAGGGTTAGGTTTAGGGTTGGGGTTAGCGTTAGGGTTAGGGGTTAGGGTTAAGGGATAGGGTTAGGGTTAAGGGTTAGGCTTAGGGTTAGGGTTCAGGGTTAGGGTTAAGGTTTAGGGTTAGAGTCAGGGTTAAGTGTCAGGGTGAGGCTTAACAGTTAGGGTTAGGGTTAGGGGGTTAGGAATAGGGTTAGGGTTAAGGGTTAGGTTTATGGTTCAGGTTTAAGGTTAGGATTAGGGGTTAGGGTTAGTGTTAACTGTAGGTCAGTGTTGGGGTTAGATCTCTAGGCATTAGCGTATAGGTTAGGGTTAGGGTTAAGTAGGGTTATGTTTAATGGTTAGGATTGGGATTAGCGTTAAGGGTTAGGGTTAAGCTTTAGGGGTTATGACTAAGGATCAATGGTTAGGGTTATTTTTAGGCGTAGGGTTAGGGTAAGGGTTTTAGGGTTAGTGTTAGTGTTGTCGGTAGGGTTAAGGTTAGGGTTGGCGTTTCAGAATTAGGGATTAGGTGTTATGGTTATGGCTAGGAGTTAGGGTTAGAATTACGGTATAGGGCTTGTTCTCAGGGTGTCATGCATTATCGTTAAGATAAGGGGTTAAGTTAGGGTTAGGGTGAGGTTTACGTGTTAAGGTGAGCAGTAGGATCAGGGTTAGGTGTTATGTTCTGGGTTAGGGTTATGGGTGTGGGGTAGGGTTTATGCTTAGGGCACGGGCCCTGTATGCACTAGGAGGCGAAGTTAGGGGTCTGTGATGGTCGCTGGGAGCCCACTCTATCGTACGCAGTGTATGGGCCTCTGGGTTTCATGCAGGACACTGTGGCAGAGCGGGCTTTCATGCATGGCTTAGTAGGATTGTAGGCTTTCAAAACTCTGAGAAAGCAAGTCTGAGAATTAGATTTAGGGTTAGGATTACGGTACGGTTTAGGGATGAAGATTAGCGATAGGGTGAGGGCTTAGGGTTAGGGGTTAGGGTTAGGGTTAGGGTTGTTGGCAGGGTGAAGGTTAGGGTTGGCATTTTAGAATTAGGGATGAGGTGTTAGGGTTATGGCTAGGGGTTAGGATTAGAATTATGGGATAGGGCTTCTTCTCAGGGTGTTATGCATTAAGGTTAAGATAAGGGGATAAGTTAGGGTTACGGGGAGGTTTATGTTTTAAGGTGAGCAATAGGATCAGGGTCAGGTGCTATGTTCAGGGTGAGGGTTATCTGTTAGGGGTAGTGTTTATACTTAGCGTACAGGCCCTGTCTGCACTGGGCGGGAGGCTGGGGTTAGGGGGATGGGATTGTCCCCGGGAACCCACTCTATCATACGCTAGGTATGGGCTCCTGGTTTCATGCAAGAGAGAGCTGCAGAGCCCCCTTTTACTCACGGCATGGGAGGATTTTAGGCTTTCTAAACTCTAAGAAAGCAAGAAGTCCGAGAATTAGATTTAGGGGTAGGATTATGATAATGTTTAGGGTTAGGGTTAGTGTTAAGGTGGGGTCTTAGGGTTAGGGGTTAGGGTTAGAGGTTAGTGTTAGGTGTAACAGTTACAGTTAGGTTTATGGTTAAGTTTCAGGGTTAGGGTTAAGGTTTGGGTTTAGCGTTTGGCACAGGGTTAGGCTTCAGTGTTAGCTTTATGGTTAAAGATTAGGATTAGGGTTAGTGTGAGGGTTAATGGTAAGGGTCAAGATTAAGGGTTAGGGTTGGGGTTAGGGTTAGGTTTAGGGTTAGGGCTTAGGGTTAGGGGATAGGATTAGGGTTAAGTGTTGGGCTTATGGTTAGGGTTAAAGTTTAGTGTTAGGGTTAATGTTTAGTGTTATGGTCCAGTTTAAGTGTTAGGGTGAGGGTTAACAGTTAGGATTAGGCTTAGGGGTTAGGGATATAGTGAAGGTTCAGTGTTAGGGTTAGGTTTAGGGTTCAGGGTTAGGGTTAGTTTTAGGGGTTATGGTTAGGGTTAGGTGTTAGGTTAGTGTCAGGGTTAGGTCTAGTCGTGAGGGTAAGGTTTAGGGTTAGCTTTAAGAGCTAGGGTTAGGTTTAATGGTTAGGATTAGGATTACGGTTAAAGGTTAGGGTAATGCTCAGGGGTTAGGGTGAAGGGTGAAGGGTTAGGGCTTTTGTTAGGCATAGCGTTGGGGTTAGAACTAAGGGTTCCTGTCAGTGTTAGGGTTGTAGGCAGCGTTACGGTTAGGCTTAGCGGTGGAGAATTAGGGTTAGGGATTAGGTGTTACAGTTATGACTAGGAGATAGGGTTAGAATTATGGGATAGGGGATGTTCTCAGGGAATGGGTTATGCATTAACGTTACGTTAAGAGGTTAAAGTTAGGCTCACGGTGAGGTTTACGTGTTAAGGGGAGAAATAGGAACAGGGTTAGGTGCCATGTTCAGGGTTAGGGTTATCTGTTAAAGGTATCATTTATGCTTAGCGCACGGGCCCTGTCGGCATTAGGCTGGGGGGAGGTTAGGGGGCTGGGATTGTCACCGGGAACCCACTGTATCGGACTCTGGGTATGGGCCCGTGGATTTCATGCAGGACACAGTGGTAGAGCCTCCTTTCACACATGGCACGGGAGGATTGCAGGCTTTCTAAACTCTAAGAAAGCAAGAAGTCTGAGAATTAGATTTAGGGTTAGGATTATGGTTAGGGTTCAGGATGAAGTGTAGTGTTATGGTGAGGGGATAGGGTTACAGATTAGGGTTACGGTTTAAGGTTACTGTTAGGTTTAACGGTTACAGTTCGTTTTGGGGTTGAGGTTTGCGGATAGGGTTAAGATGAGGGGTCAGGGTTTGGTACAGGGTTAGGGTTGTGTTCGGTTTAGGGTTGAAGATTAGGATTAGGGTTAGGATTAAAGGTTAGCATGAGAGTTAACGGTTAAGATTAAGGTTAAGGGTTAGGGTTAGGGTTTAGGTTTAGGGTGAAGGGTTAGGGTTAGTTTTAGGGTTAGAGTCATGTGTTAGGGTTTGTGTTAGAGGTTAGGGTTAGGTTTACTGTTCGTGGTTAGAGTTACGTTTAGGGGTTAGCATTAGGGTTAGGGATTAGGTTTAGGGTAAGTGTTTAGAGTTAGTGTTGGGCTTTAGGCTCGGGGCTTAGGTTCAGGGTCAGAGGTTAGGGTTGGTGGTAGGGCTTAGATTTAGCGGTCAGTTTAAGGGCACAGGACCTGGTTAATCTACGGTGAGAGGGGTGTGGTCGGAGTCACCACAAAAGCACAACATCATTCCCTGGGCCTTGGGACAAAACCTACGTGCAGGACTCAGGCAGAGCCTCATCTCACACATGGCATGGCTGTATTGTAGGCTTGCTTCACTCTGGGAATGGAAGTAGTGTGAGAATTAGGGTTAGGTTTGGGGTTAGGGGTTTCGAGTTAGGGGTTAGGTTTCGAGTCAGGGTCAGGTGCTAGGGATTAGTGGTTAGGTTTAGAGTTAGTGTTAGGGGTTAGGTGTTAAGTCTGGGTTGGGGGCCAGGGTTAGGTTTAGGGTTGGGGTTAGCGTTAGGGTTAGGGGTTAGGGTTAAGGGATAGGGTTAGGGTTAAGGGTTAGGCTTAGGGTTAGGGTTCAGGGTTAGGGTTAAGGTTTAGGGTTAGAGTCAGGGTTAAGTGTCAGGGTGAGGCTTAACAGTTAGGGTTAGGGTTAGGGGGTTAGGAATAGGGTTAGGGTTAAGGGTTAGGTTTATGGTTCAGGTTTAAGGTTAGGATTAGGGGTTAGGGTTAGTGTTAACTGTAGGTCAGTGTTGGGGTTAGATCTCTAGGCATTAGCGTATAGGTTAGGGTTAGGGTTAAGTAGGGTTATGTTTAATGGTTAGGATTGGGATTAGCGTTAAGGGTTAGGGTTAAGCTTTAGGGGTTATGACTAAGGATCAATGGTTAGGGTTATTTTTAGGCGTAGGGTTAGGGTAAGGGTTTTAGGGTTAGTGTTAGTGTTGTCGGTAGGGTTAAGGTTAGGGTTGGCGTTTCAGAATTAGGGATTAGGTGTTATGGTTATGGCTAGGAGTTAGGGTTAGAATTACGGTATAGGGCTTGTTCTCAGGGTGTCATGCATTATCGTTAAGATAAGGGGTTAAGTTAGGGTTAGGGTGAGGTTTACGTGTTAAGGTGAGCAGTAGGATCAGGGTTAGGTGTTATGTTCTGGGTTAGGGTTATGGGTGTGGGGTAGGGTTTATGCTTAGGGCACGGGCCCTGTATGCACTAGGAGGCGAAGTTAGGGGTCTGTGATGGTCGCTGGGAGCCCACTCTATCGTACGCAGTGTATGGGCCTCTGGGTTTCATGCAGGACACTGTGGCAGAGCGGGCTTTCATGCATGGCTTAGTAGGATTGTAGGCTTTCAAAACTCTGAGAAAGCAAGTCTGAGAATTAGATTTAGGGTTAGGATTACGGTACGGTTTAGGGATGAAGATTAGCGATAGGGTGAGGGCTTAGGGTTAGGGGTTAGGGTTAGGGTTAGGGTTGTTGGCAGGGTGAAGGTTAGGGTTGGCATTTTAGAATTAGGGATGAGGTGTTAGGGTTATGGCTAGGGGTTAGGATTAGAATTATGGGATAGGGCTTCTTCTCAGGGTGTTATGCATTAAGGTTAAGATAAGGGGATAAGTTAGGGTTACGGGGAGGTTTATGTTTTAAGGTGAGCAATAGGATCAGGGTCAGGTGCTATGTTCAGGGTGAGGGTTATCTGTTAGGGGTAGTGTTTATACTTAGCGTACAGGCCCTGTCTGCACTGGGCGGGAGGCTGGGGTTAGGGGGATGGGATTGTCCCCGGGAACCCACTCTATCATACGCTAGGTATGGGCTCCTGGTTTCATGCAAGAGAGAGCTGCAGAGCCCCCTTTTACTCACGGCATGGGAGGATTTTAGGCTTTCTAAACTCTAAGAAAGCAAGAAGTCCGAGAATTAGATTTAGGGGTAGGATTATGATAATGTTTAGGGTTAGGGTTAGTGTTAAGGTGGGGTCTTAGGGTTAGGGGTTAGGGTTAGAGGTTAGTGTTAGGTGTAACAGTTACAGTTAGGTTTATGGTTAAGTTTCAGGGTTAGGGTTAAGGTTTGGGTTTAGCGTTTGGCACAGGGTTAGGCTTCAGTGTTAGCTTTATGGTTAAAGATTAGGATTAGGGTTAGTGTGAGGGTTAATGGTAAGGGTCAAGATTAAGGGTTAGGGTTGGGGTTAGGGTTAGGTTTAGGGTTAGGGCTTAGGGTTAGGGGATAGGATTAGGGTTAAGTGTTGGGCTTATGGTTAGGGTTAAAGTTTAGTGTTAGGGTTAATGTTTAGTGTTATGGTCCAGTTTAAGTGTTAGGGTGAGGGTTAACAGTTAGGATTAGGCTTAGGGGTTAGGGATATAGTGAAGGTTCAGTGTTAGGGTTAGGTTTAGGGTTCAGGGTTAGGGTTAGTTTTAGGGGTTATGGTTAGGGTTAGGTGTTAGGTTAGTGTCAGGGTTAGGTCTAGTCGTGAGGGTAAGGTTTAGGGTTAGCTTTAAGAGCTAGGGTTAGGTTTAATGGTTAGGATTAGGATTACGGTTAAAGGTTAGGGTAATGCTCAGGGGTTAGGGTGAAGGGTGAAGGGTTAGGGCTTTTGTTAGGCATAGCGTTGGGGTTAGAACTAAGGGTTCCTGTCAGTGTTAGGGTTGTAGGCAGCGTTACGGTTAGGCTTAGCGGTGGAGAATTAGGGTTAGGGATTAGGTGTTACAGTTATGACTAGGAGATAGGGTTAGAATTATGGGATAGGGGATGTTCTCAGGGAATGGGTTATGCATTAACGTTACGTTAAGAGGTTAAAGTTAGGCTCACGGTGAGGTTTACGTGTTAAGGGGAGAAATAGGAACAGGGTTAGGTGCCATGTTCAGGGTTAGGGTTATCTGTTAAAGGTATCATTTATGCTTAGCGCACGGGCCCTGTCGGCATTAGGCTGGGGGGAGGTTAGGGGGCTGGGATTGTCACCGGGAACCCACTGTATCGGACTCTGGGTATGGGCCCGTG
This sequence comes from Eulemur rufifrons, assembly GCF_041146395.1. Taxonomy (NCBI): domain Eukaryota; kingdom Metazoa; phylum Chordata; class Mammalia; order Primates; family Lemuridae; genus Eulemur; species Eulemur rufifrons. Next base: position 371,080 of record NW_027182934.1, read on the forward strand.
GATTTCATGCAGGACACAGTGGTAGAGCCTCCTTTCACACATGGCACGGGAGGATTGCAGGCTTTCTAAACTCTAAGAAAGCAAGAAGTCTGAGAATTAGATTTAGGGTTAGGATTATGGTTAGGGTTCAGGATGAAGTGTAGTGTTATGGTGAGGGGATAGGGTTACAGATTAGGGTTACGGTTTAAGGTTACTGTTAGGTTTAACGGTTACAGTTCGTTTTGGGGTTGAGGTTTGCGGATAGGGTTAAGATGAGGGGTCAGGGTTTGGTACAGGGTTAGGGTTGTGTTCGGTTTAGGGTTGAAGATTAGGATTAGGGTTAGGATTAAAGGTTAGCATGAGAGTTAACGGTTAAGATTAAGGTTAAGGGTTAGGGTTAGGGTTTAGGTTTAGGGTTAAGGGTTAGGGTTAGTTTTAGGGTTAGAGTTATGTGTTAGGGTTTGTGTTAGAGGTTAGGGTTAGGTTTACTGTTCGTGGTTAGAGTTACGTTTAAGGGTTAGCATTAGGGTTAGGGATTAGGTTTAGGGTAAGTGTTTAGAGTTAGTGTTGGGCTTTAGGCTCGGGGCTTAGGTTCAGGGTCAGAGGTTAGGGTTGGTGGTAGGGCTTAGATTTAGCGGTCAGTTTAAGGGCACAGGACCTGGTTAATCTACGGTGAGAGGGGTGTGGTCGGAGTCACCACAAAAGCACAACATCATTCCCTGGGCCTTGGGACAAAACCTACGTGCAGGACTCAGGCAGAGCCTCATCTCACACATGGCATGGCTGTATTGTAGGCTTGCTTCACTCTGGGAATGGAAGTAGTGTGAGAATTAGGGTTAGGTTTGGGGTTAGGGGTTTCGAGTTAGGGGTTAGGTTTCGAGTCAGGGTCAGGTGCTAGGGATTAGTGGTTAGGTTTAGAGTTAGTGTTAGGGGTTAGGTGTTAAGTCTGGGTTGGGGGCCAGGGTTAGGTTTAGGGTTGGGGTTAGCGTTAGGGTTAGGGGTTAGGGTTAAGGGATAGGGTTAGGGTTAAGGGTTAGGCTTAGGGTTAGGGTTCAGGGTTAGGGTTAAGGTTTAGGGTTAGAGTCAGGGTTAAGTGTCAGGGTGAGGCTTAACAGTTAGGGTTAGGGTTAGGGGGTTAGGAATAGGGTTAGGGTTAAGGGTTAGGTTTATGGTTCAGGTTTAAGGTTAGGATTAGGGGTTAGGGTTAGTGTTAACTGTAGGTCAGTGTTGGGGTTAGATCTCTAGGCATTAGCGTATAGGTTAGGGTTAGGGTTAAGTAGGGTTATGTTTAATGGTTAGGATTGGGATTAGCGTTAAGGGTTAGGGTTAAGCTTTAGGGGTTATGACTAAGGATCAATGGTTAGGGTTATTTTTAGGCGTAGGGTTAGGGTAAGGGTTTTAGGGTTAGTGTTAGTGTTGTCGGTAGGGTTAAGGTTAGGGTTGGCGTTTCAGAATTAGGGATTAGGTGTTATGGTTATGGCTAGGAGTTAGGGTTAGAATTACGGTATAGGGCTTGTTCTCAGGGTGTCATGCATTATCGTTAAGATAAGGGGTTAAGTTAGGGTTAGGGTGAGGTTTACGTGTTAAGGTGAGCAGTAGGATCAGGGTTAGGTGTTATGTTCTGGGTTAGGGTTATGGGTGTGGGGTAGGGTTTATGCTTAGGGCACGGGCCCTGTATGCACTAGGAGGCGAAGTTAGGGGTCTGTGATGGTCGCTGGGAGCCCACTCTATCGTACGCAGTGTATGGGCCTCTGGGTTTCATGCAGGACACTGTGGCAGAGCGGGCTTTCATGCATGGCTTAGTAGGATTGTAGGCTTTCAAAACTCTGAGAAAGCAAGTCTGAGAATTAGATTTAGGGTTAGGATTACGGTACGGTTTAGGGATGAAGATTAGCGATAGGGTGAGGGCTTAGGGTTAGGGGTTAGGGTTAGGGTTAGGGTTGTTGGCAGGGTGAAGGTTAGGGTTGGCATTTTAGAATTAGGGATGAGGTGTTAGGGTTATGGCTAGGGGTTAGGATTAGAATTATGGGATAGGGCTTCTTCTCAGGGTGTTATGCATTAAGGTTAAGATAAGGGGATAAGTTAGGGTTACGGGGAGGTTTATGTTTTAAGGTGAGCAATAGGATCAGGGTCAGGTGCTATGTTCAGGGTGAGGGTTATCTGTTAGGGGTAGTGTTTATACTTAGCGTACAGGCCCTGTCTGCACTGGGCGGGAGGCTGGGGTTAGGGGGATGGGATTGTCCCCGGGAACCCACTCTATCATACGCTAGGTATGGGCTCCTGGTTTCATGCAAGAGAGAGCTGCAGAGCCCCCTTTTACTCACGGCATGGGAGGATTTTAGGCTTTCTAAACTCTAAGAAAGCAAGAAGTCCGAGAATTAGATTTAGGGGTAGGATTATGATAATGTTTAGGGTTAGGGTTAGTGTTAAGGTGGGGTCTTAGGGTTAGGGGTTAGGGTTAGAGGTTAGTGTTAGGTGTAACAGTTACAGTTAGGTTTATGGTTAAGTTTCAGGGTTAGGGTTAAGGTTTGGGTTTAGCGTTTGGCACAGGGTTAGGCTTCAGTGTTAGCTTTATGGTTAAAGATTAGGATTAGGGTTAGTGTGAGGGTTAATGGTAAGGGTCAAGATTAAGGGTTAGGGTTGGGGTTAGGGTTAGGTTTAGGGTTAGGGCTTAGGGTTAGGGGATAGGATTAGGGTTAAGTGTTGGGCTTATGGTTAGGGTTAAGGTTTAGTGTTAGGGTTAATGTTTAGTGTTATGGTCCAGTTTAAGTGTTAGGGTGAGGGTTAACAGTTAGGATTAGGCTTAGGGGTTAGGGATATAGTGAAGGTTCAGTGTTAGGGTTAGGTTTAGGGTTCAGGGTTAGGGTTAGTTTTAGGGGTTATGGTTAGGGTTAGGTGTTAGGTTAGTGTCAGGGTTAGGTCTAGTCGTGAGGGTAAGGTTTAGGGTTAGCTTTAAGAGCTAGGGTTAGGTTTAATGGTTAGGATTAGGATTACGGTTAAAGGTTAGGGTAATGCTCAGGGGTTAGGGTGAAGGGTGAAGGGTTAGGGCTTTTGTTAGGCATAGCGTTGGGGTTAGAACTAAGGGTTCCTGTCAGTGTTAGGGTTGTAGGCAGCGTTACGGTTAGGCTTAGCGGTGGAGAATTAGGGTTAGGGATTAGGTGTTACAGTTATGACTAGGAGATAGGGTTAGAATTATGGGATAGGGGATGTTCTCAGGGAATGGGTTATGCATTAACGTTACGTTAAGAGGTTAAAGTTAGGCTCACGGTGAGGTTTACGTGTTAAGGGGAGAAATAGGAACAGGGTTAGGTGCCATGTTCAGGGTTAGGGTTATCTGTTAAAGGTATCATTTATGCTTAGCGCACGGGCCCTGTCGGCATTAGGCTGGGGGGAGGTTAGGGGGCTGGGATTGTCACCGGGAACCCACTGTATCGGACTCTGGGTATGGGCCCGTGGATTTCATGCAGGACACAGTGGTAGAGCCTCCTTTCACACATGGCACGGGAGGATTGCAGGCTTTCTAAACTCTAAGAAAGCAAGAAGTCTGAGAATTAGATTTAGGGTTAGGATTATGGTTAGGGTTCAGGATGAAGTGTAGTGTTATGGTGAGGGGATAGGGTTACAGATTAGGGTTACGGTTTAAGGTTACTGTTAGGTTTAACGGTTACAGTTCGTTTTGGGGTTGAGGTTTGCGGATAGGGTTAAGATGAGGGGTCAGGGTTTGGTACAGGGTTAGGGTTGTGTTCGGTTTAGGGTTGAAGATTAGGATTAGGGTTAGGATTAAAGGTTAGCATGAGAGTTAACGGTTAAGATTAAGGTTAAGGGTTAGGGTTAGGGTTTAGGTTTAGGGTTAAGGGTTAGGGTTAGTTTTAGGGTTAGAGTTATGTGTTAGGGTTTGTGTTAGAGGTTAGGGTTAGGTTTACTGTTCGTGGTTAGAGTTACGTTTAAGGGTTAGCATTAGGGTTAGGGATTAGGTTTAGGGTAAGTGTTTAGAGTTAGTGTTGGGCTTTAGGCTCGGGGCTTAGGTTCAGGGTCAGAGGTTAGGGTTGGTGGTAGGGCTTAGATTTAGCGGTCAGTTTAAGGGCACAGGACCTGGTTAATCTACGGTGAGAGGGGTGTGGTCGGAGTCACCACAAAAGCACAACATCATTCCCTGGGCCTTGGGACAAAACCTACGTGCAGGACTCAGGCAGAGCCTCATCTCACACATGGCATGGCTGTATTGTAGGCTTGCTTCACTCTGGGAATGGAAGTAGTGTGAGAATTAGGGTTAGGTTTGGGGTTAGGGGTTTCGAGTTAGGGGTTAGGTTTCGAGTCAGGGTCAGGTGCTAGGGATTAGTGGTTAGGTTTAGAGTTAGTGTTAGGGGTTAGGTGTTAAGTCTGGGTTGGGGGCCAGGGTTAGGTTTAGGGTTGGGGTTAGCGTTAGGGTTAGGGGTTAGGGTTAAGGGATAGGGTTAGGGTTAAGGGTTAGGCTTAGGGTTAGGGTTCAGGGTTAGGGTTAAGGTTTAGGGTTAGAGTCAGGGTTAAGTGTTAGGGTGAGGCTTAACAGTTAGGGTTAGGGTTAGGGGGTTAGGAATAGGGTTAGGGTTAAGGGTTAGGTTTATGGTTCAGGTTTAAGGTTAGGATTAGGGGTTAGGGTTAGTGTTAACTGTAGGTCAGTGTTGGGGTTAGATCTCTAGGCATTAGCGTATAGGTTAGGGTTAGGGTTAAGTAGGGTTATGTTTAATGGTTAGGATTGGGATTAGCGTTAAGGGTTAGGGTTAAGCTTTAGGGGTTATGACTAAGGATCAATGGTTAGGGTTATTTTTAGGCGTAGGGTTAGGGTAAGGGTTTTAGGGTTAGTGTTAGTGTTGTCGGTAGGGTTAAGGTTAGGGTTGGCGTTTCAGAATTAGGGATTAGGTGTTATGGTTATGGCTAGGAGTTAGGGTTAGAATTACGGTATAGGGCTTGTTCTCAGGGTGTCATGCATTATCGTTAAGATAAGGGGTTAAGTTAGGGTTAGGGTGAGGTTTACGTGTTAAGGTGAGCAGTAGGATCAGGGTTAGGTGTTATGTTCTGGGTTAGGGTTATGGGTGTGGGGTAGGGTTTATGCTTAGGGCACGGGCCCTGTATGCACTAGGAGGCGAAGTTAGGGGTCTGTGATGGTCGCTGGGAGCCCACTCTATCGTACGCAGTGTATGGGCCTCTGGGTTTCATGCAGGACACTGTGGCAGAGCGGGCTTTCATGCATGGCTTAGTAGGATTGTAGGCTTTCAAAACTCTGAGAAAGCAAGTCTGAGAATTAGATTTAGGGTTAGGATTACGGTACGGTTTAGGGATGAAGATTAGCGATAGGGTGAGGGCTTAGGGTTAGGGGTTAGGGTTAGGGTTAGGGTTGTTGGCAGGGTGAAGGTTAGGGTTGGCATTTTAGAATTAGGGATGAGGTGTTAGGGTTATGGCTAGGGGTTAGGATTAGAATTATGGGATAGGGCTTCTTCTCAGGGTGTTATGCATTAAGGTTAAGATAAGGGGATAAGTTAGGGTTACGGGGAGGTTTATGTTTTAAGGTGAGCAATAGGATCAGGGTCAGGTGCTATGTTCAGGGTGAGGGTTATCTGTTAGGGGTAGTGTTTATACTTAGCGTACAGGCCCTGTCTGCACTGGGCGGGAGGCTGGGGTTAGGGGGATGGGATTGTCCCCGGGAACCCACTCTATCATACGCTAGGTATGGGCTCCTGGTTTCATGCAAGAGAGAGCTGCAGAGCCCCCTTTTACTCACGGCATGGGAGGATTTTAGGCTTTCTAAACTCTAAGAAAGCAAGAAGTCCGAGAATTAGATTTAGGGGTAGGATTATGATAATGTTTAGGGTTAGGGTTAGTGTTAAGGTGGGGTCTTAGGGTTAGGGGTTAGGGTTAGAGGTTAGTGTTAGGTGTAACAGTTACAGTTAGGTTTATGGTTAAGTTTCAGGGTTAGGGTTAAGGTTTGGGTTTAGCGTTTGGCACAGGGTTAGGCTTCAGTGTTAGCTTTATGGTTAAAGATTAGGATTAGGGTTAGTGTGAGGGTTAATGGTAAGGGTCAAGATTAAGGGTTAGGGTTGGGGTTAGGGTTAGGTTTAGGGTTAGGGCTTAGGGTTAGGGGATAGGATTAGGGTTAAGTGTTGGGCTTATGGTTAGGGTTAAGGTTTAGTGTTAGGGTTAATGTTTAGTGTTATGGTCCAGTTTAAGTGTTAGGGTGAGGGTTAACAGTTAGGATTAGGCTTAGGGGTTAGGGATATAGTGAAGGTTCAGTGTTAGGGTTAGGTTTAGGGTTCAGGGTTAGGGTTAGTTTTAGGGGTTATGGTTAGGGTTAGGTGTTAGGTTAGTGTCAGGGTTAGGTCTAGTCGTGAGGGTAAGGTTTAGGGTTAGCTTTAAGAGCTAGGGTTAGGTTTAATGGTTAGGATTAGGATTACGGTTAAAGGTTAGGGTAATGCTCAGGGGTTAGGGTGAAGGGTGAAGGGTTAGGGCTTTTGTTAGGCATAGCGTTGGGGTTAGAACTAAGGGTTCCTGTCAGTGTTAGGGTTGTAGGCAGCGTTACGGTTAGGCTTAGCGGTGGAGAATTAGGGTTAGGGATTAGGTGTTACAGTTATGACTAGGAGATAGGGTTAGAATTATGGGATAGGGGATGTTCTCAGGGAATGGGTTATGCATTAACGTTACGTTAAGAGGTTAAAGTTAGGCTCACGGTGAGGTTTACGTGTTAAGGGGAGAAATAGGAACAGGGTTAGGTGCCATGTTCAGGGTTAGGGTTATCTGTTAAAGGTATCATTTATGCTTAGCGCACGGGCCCTGTCGGCATTAGGCTGGGGGGAGGTTAGGGGGCTGGGATTGTCACCGGGAACCCACTGTATCGGACTCTGGGTATGGGCCCGTGGATTTCATGCAGGACACAGTGGTAGAGCCTCCTTTCACACATGGCACGGGAGGATTGCAGGCTTTCTAAACTCTAAGAAAGCAAGAAGTCTGAGAATTAGATTTAGGGTTAGGATTATGGTTAGGGTTCAGGATGAAGTGTAGTGTTATGGTGAGGGGATAGGGTTACAGATTAGGGTTACGGTTTAAGGTTACTGTTAGGTTTAACGGTTACAGTTCGTTTTGGGGTTGAGGTTTGCGGATAGGGTTAAGATGAGGGGTCAGGGTTTGGTACAGGGTTAGGGTTGTGTTCGGTTTAGGGTTGAAGATTAGGATTAGGGTTAGGATTAAAGGTTAGCATGAGAGTTAACGGTTAAGATTAAGGTTAAGGGTTAGGGTTAGGGTTTAGGTTTAGGGTTAAGGGTTAGGGTTAGTTTTAGGGTTAGAGTTATGTGTTAGGGTTTGTGTTAGAGGTTAGGGTTAGGTTTACTGTTCGTGGTTAGAGTTACGTTTAAGGGTTAGCATTAGGGTTAGGGATTAGGTTTAGGGTAAGTGTTTAGAGTTAGTGTTGGGCTTTAGGCTCGGGGCTTAGGTTCAGGGTCAGAGGTTAGGGTTGGTGGTAGGGCTTAGATTTAGCGGTCAGTTTAAGGGCACAGGACCTGGTTAATCTACGGTGAGAGGGGTGTGGTCGGAGTCACCACAAAAGCACAACATCATTCCCTGGGCCTTGGGACAAAACCTACGTGCAGGACTCAGGCAGAGCCTCATCTCACACATGGCATGGCTGTATTGTAGGCTTGCTTCACTCTGGGAATGGAAGTAGTGTGAGAATTAGGGTTAGGTTTGGGGTTAGGGGTTTCGAGTTAGGGGTTAGGTTTCGAGTCAGGGTCAGGTGCTAGGGATTAGTGGTTAGGTTTAGAGTTAGTGTTAGGGGTTAGGTGTTAAGTCTGGGTTGGGGGCCAGGGTTAGGTTTAGGGTTGGGGTTAGCGTTTGGGTTAGGGGTTAGGGTTAAGGGATAGGGTTAGGGTTAAGGGTTAGGCTTAGGGTTAGGGTTCAGGGTTAGGGTTAAGGTTTAGGGTTAGAGTCAGGGTTAAGTGTTAGGGTGAGGCTTAACAGTTAGGGTTAGGGTTAGGGGGTTAGGAATAGGGTTAGGGTTAAGGGTTAGGTTTATGGTTCAGGTTTAAGGTTAGGATTAGGGGTTAGGGTTAGTGTTAACTGTAGGTCAGTGTTGGGGTTAGATCTCTAGGCATTAGCGTATAGGTTAGGGTTAGGGTTAAGTAGGGTTATGTTTAATGGTTAGGATTGGGATTAGCGTTAAGGGTTAGGGTTAAGCTTTAGGGGTTATGACTAAGGATCAATGGTTAGGGTTATTTTTAGGCGTAGGGTTAGGGTAAGGGTTTTAGGGTTAGTGTTAGTGTTGTCGGTAGGGTTAAGGTTAGGGTTGGCGTTTCAGAATTAGGGATTAGGTGTTATGGTTATGGCTAGGAGTTAGGGTTAGAATTACGGTATAGGGCTTGTTCTCAGGGTGTCATGCATTATCGTTAAGATAAGGGGTTAAGTTAGGGTTAGGGTGAGGTTTACGTGTTAAGGTGAGCAGTAGGATCAGGGTTAGGTGTTATGTTCTGGGTTAGGGTTATGGGTGTGGGGTAGGGTTTATGCTTAGGGCACGGGCCCTGTATGCACTAGGAGGCGAAGTTAGGGGTCTGTGATGGTCGCTGGGAGCCCACTCTATCGTACGCAGTGTATGGGCCTCTGGGTTTCATGCAGGACACTGTGGCAGAGCGGGCTTTCATGCATGGCTTAGTAGGATTGTAGGCTTTCAAAACTCTGAGAAAGCAAGTCTGAGAATTAGATTTAGGGTTAGGATTACGGTACGGTTTAGGGATGAAGATTAGCGATAGGGTGAGGGCTTAGGGTTAGGGGTTAGGGTTAGGGTTAGGGTTGTTGGCAGGGTGAAGGTTAGGGTTGGCATTTTAGAATTAGGGATGAGGTGTTAGGGTTATGGCTAGGGGTTAGGATTAGAATTATGGGATAGGGCTTCTTCTCAGGGTGTTATGCATTAAGGTTAAGATAAGGGGATAAGTTAGGGTTACGGGGAGGTTTATGTTTTAAGGTGAGCAATAGGATCAGGGTCAGGTGCTATGTTCAGGGTGAGGGTTATCTGTTAGGGGTAGTGTTTATACTTAGCGTACAGGCCCTGTCTGCACTGGGCGGGAGGCTGGGGTTAGGGGGATGGGATTGTCCCCGGGAACCCACTCTATCATACGCTAGGTATGGGCTCCTGGTTTCATGCAAGAGAGAGCTGCAGAGCCCCCTTTTACTCACGGCATGGGAGGATTTTAGGCTTTCTAAACTCTAAGAAAGCAAGAAGTCCGAGAATTAGATTTAGGGGTAGGATTATGATAATGTTTAGGGTTAGGGTTAGTGTTAAGGTGGGGTCTTAGGGTTAGGGGTTAGGGTTAGAGGTTAGTGTTAGGTGTAACAGTTACAGTTAGGTTTATGGTTAAGTTTCAGGGTTAGGGTTAAGGTTTGGGTTTAGCGTTTGGCACAGGGTTAGGCTTCAGTGTTAGCTTTATGGTTAAAGATTAGGATTAGGGTTAGTGTGAGGGTTAATGGTAAGGGTCAAGATTAAGGGTTAGGGTTGGGGTTAGGGTTAGGTTTAGGGTTAGGGCTTAGGGTTAGGGGATAGGATTAGGGTTAAGTGTTGGGCTTATGGTTAGGGTTAAGGTTTAGTGTTAGGGTTAATGTTTAGTGTTATGGTCCAGTTTAAGTGTTAGGGTGAGGGTTAACAGTTAGGATTAGGCTTAGGGGTTAGGGATATAGTGAAGGTTCAGTGTTAGGGTTAGGTTTAGGGTTCAGGGTTAGGGTTAGTTTTAGGGGTTATGGTTAGGGTTAGGTGTTAGGTTAGTGTCAGGGTTAGGTCTAGTCGTGAGGGTAAGGTTTAGGGTTAGCTTTAAGAGCTAGGGTTAGGTTTAATGGTTAGGATTAGGATTACGGTTAAAGGTTAGGGTAATGCTCAGGGGTTAGGGTGAAGGGTGAAGGGTTAGGGCTTTTGTTAGGCATAGCGTTGGGGTTAGAACTAAGGGTTCCTGTCAGTGTTAGGGTTGTAGGCAGCGTTACGGTTAGGCTTAGCGGTGGAGAATTAGGGTTAGGGATTAGGTGTTACAGTTATGACTAGGAGATAGGGTTAGAATTATGGGATAGGGGATGTTCTCAGGGAATGGGTTATGCATTAACGTTACGTTAAGAGGTTAAAGTTAGGCTCACGGTGAGGTTTACGTGTTAAGGGGAGAAATAGGAACAGGGTTAGGTGCCATGTTCAGGGTTAGGGTTATCTGTTAAAGGTATCATTTATGCTTAGCGCACGGGCCCTGTCGGCATTAGGCTGGGGGGAGGTTAGGGGGCTGGGATTGTCACCGGGAACCCACTGTATCGGACTCTGGGTATGGGCCCGTGGATTTCATGCAGGACACAGTGGTAGAGCCTCCTTTCACACATGGCACGGGAGGATTGCAGGCTTTCTAAACTCTAAGAAAGCAAGAAGTCTGAGAATTAGATTTAGGGTTAGGATTATGGTTAGGGTTCAGGATGAAGTGTAGTGTTATGGTGAGGGGATAGGGTTACAGATTAGGGTTACGGTTTAAGGTTACTGTTAGGTTTAACGGTTACAGTTCGTTTTGGGGTTGAGGTTTGCGGATAGGGTTAAGATGAGGGGTCAGGGTTTGGTACAGGGTTAGGGTTGTGTTCGGTTTAGGGTTGAAGATTAGGATTAGGGTTAGGATTAAAGGTTAGCATGAGAGTTAACGGTTAAGATTAAGGTTAAGGGTTAGGGTTAGGGTTTAGGTTTAGGGTTAAGGGTTAGGGTTAGTTTTAGGGTTAGAGTTATGTGTTAGGGTTTGTGTTAGAGGTTAGGGTTAGGTTTACTGTTCGTGGTTAGAGTTACGTTTAAGGGTTAGCATTAGGGTTAGGGATTAGGTTTAGGGTAAGTGTTTAGAGTTAGTGTTGGGCTTTAGGCTCGGGGCTTAGGTTCAGGGTCAGAGGTTAGGGTTGGTGGTAGGGCTTAGATTTAGCGGTCAGTTTAAGGGCACAGGACCTGGTTAATCTACGGTGAGAGGGGTGTGGTCGGAGTCACCACAAAAGCACAACATCATTCCCTGGGCCTTGGGACAAAACCTACGTGCAGGACTCAGGCAGAGCCTCATCTCACACATGGCATGGCTGTATTGTAGGCTTGCTTCACTCTGGGAATGGAAGTAGTGTGAGAATTAGGGTTAGGTTTGGGGTTAGGGGTTTCGAGTTAGGGGTTAGGTTTCGAGTCAGGGTCAGGTGCTAGGGATTAGTGGTTAGGTTTAGAGTTAGTGTTAGGGGTTAGGTGTTAAGTCTGGGTTGGGGGCCAGGGTTAGGTTTAGGGTTGGGGTTAGCGTTTGGGTTAGGGGTTAGGGTTAAGGGATAGGGTTAGGGTTAAGGGTTAGGCTTAGGGTTAGGGTTCAGGGTTAGGGTTAAGGTTTAGGGTTAGAGTCAGGGTTAAGTGTTAGGGTGAGGCTTAACAGTTAGGGTTAGGGTTAGGGGGTTAGGAATAGGGTTAGGGTTAAGGGTTAGGTTTATGGTTCAGGTTTAAGGTTAGGATTAGGGGTTAGGGTTAGTGTTAACTGTAGGTCAGTGTTGGGGTTAGATCTCTAGGCATTAGCGTATAGGTTAGGGTTAGGGTTAAGTAGGGTTATGTTTAATGGTTAGGATTGGGATTAGCGTTAAGGGTTAGGGTTAAGCTTTAGGGGTTATGACTAAGGATCAATGGTTAGGGTTATTTTTAGGCGTAGGGTTAGGGTAAGGGTTTTAGGGTTAGTGTTAGTGTTGTCGGTAGGGTTAAGGTTAGGGTTGGCGTTTCAGAATTAGGGATTAGGTGTTATGGTTATGGCTAGGAGTTAGGGTTAGAATTACGGTATAGGGCTTGTTCTCAGGGTGTCATGCATTATCGTTAAGATAAGGGGTTAAGTTAGGGTTAGGGTGAGGTTTACGTGTTAAGGTGAGCAGTAGGATCAGGGTTAGGTGTTATGTTCTGGGTTAGGGTTATGGGTGTGGGGTAGGGTTTATGCTTAGGGCACGGGCCCTGTATGCACTAGGAGGCGAAGTTAGGGGTCTGTGATGGTCGCTGGGAGCCCACTCTATCGTACGCAGTGTATGGGCCTCTGGGTTTCATGCAGGACACTGTGGCAGAGCGGGCTTTCATGCATGGCTTAGTAGGATTGTAGGCTTTCAAAACTCTGAGAAAGCAAGTCTGAGAATTAGATTTAGGGTTAGGATTACGGTACGGTTTAGGGATGAAGATTAGCGATAGGGTGAGGGCTTAGGGTTAGGGGTTAGGGTTAGGGTTAGGGTTGTTGGCAGGGTGAAGGTTAGGGTTGGCATTTTAGAATTAGGGATGAGGTGTTAGGGTTATGGCTAGGGGTTAGGATTAGAATTATGGGATAGGGCTTCTTCTCAGGGTGTTATGCATTAAGGTTAAGATAAGGGGATAAGTTAGGGTTACGGGGAGGTTTATGTTTTAAGGTGAGCAATAGGATCAGGGTCAGGTGCTATGTTCAGGGTGAGGGTTATCTGTTAGGGGTAGTGTTTATACTTAGCGTACAGGCCCTGTCTGCACTGGGCGGGAGGCTGGGGTTAGGGGGATGGGATTGTCCCCGGGAACCCACTCTATCATACGCTAGGTATGGGCTCCTGGTTTCATGCAAGAGAGAGCTGCAGAGCCCCCTTTTACTCACGGCATGGGAGGATTTTAGGCTTTCTAAACTCTAAGAAAGCAAGAAGTCCGAGAATTAGATTTAGGGGTAGGATTATGATAATGTTTAGGGTTAGGGTTAGTGTTAAGGTGGGGTCTTAGGGTTAGGGGTTAGGGTTAGAGGTTAGTGTTAGGTGTAACAGTTACAGTTAGGTTTATGGTTAAGTTTCAGGGTTAGGGTTAAGGTTTGGGTTTAGCGTTTGGCACAGGGTTAGGCTTCAGTGTTAGCTTTATGGTTAAAGATTAGGATTAGGGTTAGTGTGAGGGTTAATGGTAAGGGTCAAGATTAAGGGTTAGGGTTGGGGTTAGGGTTAGGTTTAGGGTTAGGGCTTAGGGTTAGGGGATAGGATTAGGGTTAAGTGTTGGGCTTATGGTTAGGGTTAAGGTTTAGTGTTAGGGTTAATGTTTAGTGTTATGGTCCAGTTTAAGTGTTAGGGTGAGGGTTAACAGTTAGGATTAGGCTTAGGGGTTAGGGATATAGTGAAGGTTCAGTGTTAGGGTTAGGTTTAGGGTTCAGGGTTAGGGTTAGTTTTAGGGGTTATGGTTAGGGTTAGGTGTTAGGTTAGTGTCAGGGTTAGGTCTAGTCGTGAGGGTAAGGTTTAGGGTTAGCTTTAAGAGCTAGGGTTAGGTTTAATGGTTAGGATTAGGATTACGGTTAAAGGTTAGGGTAATGCTCAGGGGTTAGGGTGAAGGGTGAAGGGTTAGGGCTTTTGTTAGGCATAGCGTTGGGGTTAGAACTAAGGGTTCCTGTCAGTGTTAGGGTTGTAGGCAGCGTTACGGTTAGGCTTAGCGGTGGAGAATTAGGGTTAGGGATTAGGTGTTACAGTTATGACTAGGAGATAGGGTTAGAATTATGGGATAGGGGATGTTCTCAGGGAATGGGTTATGCATTAACGTTACGTTAAGAGGTTAAAGTTAGGCTCACGGTGAGGTTTACGTGTTAAGGGGAGAAATAGGAACAGGGTTAGGTGCCATGTTCAGGGTTAGGGTTATCTGTTAAAGGTATCATTTATGCTTAGCGCACGGGCCCTGTCGGCATTAGGCTGGGGGGAGGTTAGGGGGCTGGGATTGTCACCGGGAACCCACTGTATCGGACTCTGGGTATGGGCCCGTGGATTTCATGCAGGACACAGTGGTAGAGCCTCCTTTCACACATGGCACGGGAGGATTGCAGGCTTTCTAAACTCTAAGAAAGCAAGAAGTCTGAGAATTAGATTTAGGGTTAGGATTATGGTTAGGGTTCAGGATGAAGTGTAGTGTTATGGTGAGGGGATAGGGTTACAGATTAGGGTTACGGTTTAAGGTTACTGTTAGGTTTAACGGTTACAGTTCGTTTTGGGGTTGAGGTTTGCGGATAGGGTTAAGATGAGGGGTCAGGGTTTGGTACAGGGTTAGGGTTGTGTTCGGTTTAGGGTTGAAGATTAGGATTAGGGTTAGGATTAAAGGTTAGCATGAGAGTTAACGGTTAAGATTAAGGTTAAGGGTTAGGGTTAGGGTTTAGGTTTAGGGTTAAGGGTTAGGGTTAGTTTTAGGGTTAGAGTTATGTGTTAGGGTTTGTGTTAGAGGTTAGGGTTAGGTTTACTGTTCGTGGTTAGAGTTACGTTTAGGGGTTAGCATTAGGGTTAGGGATTAGGTTTAGGGTAAGTGTTTAGAGTTAGTGTTGGGCTTTAGGCTCGGGGCTTAGGTTCAGGGTCAGAGGTTAGGGTTGGTGGTAGGGCTTAGATTTAGCGGTCAGTTTAAGGGCACAGGACCTGGTTAATCTACGGTGAGAGGGGTGTGGTCGGAGTCACCACAAAAGCACAACATCATTCCCTGGGCCTTGGGACAAAACCTACATGCAGGACTCAGGCAGAGCCTCATCTCACACATGGCATGGCTGTATTGTAGGCTTGCTTCACTCTGGGAATGGAAGTAGTGTGAGAATTAGGGTTAGGTTTGGGGTTAGGGGTTTCGAGTTAGGGGTTAGGTTTCGAGTCAGGGTCAGGTGCTAGGGATTAGTGGTTAGGTTTAGAGTTAGTGTTAGGGGTTAGGTGTTAAGTCTGGGTTGGGGGCCAGGGTTAGGTTTAGGGTTGGGGTTAGCGTTAGGGTTAGGGGTTAGGGTTAAGGGATAGGGTTAGGGTTAAGGGTTAGGCTTAGGGTTAGGGTTCAGGGTTAGGGTTAAGGTTTAGGGTTAGAGTCAGGGTTAAGTGTTAGGGTGAGGCTTAACAGTTAGGGTTAGGGTTAGGGGGTTAGGAATAGGGTTAGGGTTAAGGGTTAGGTTTATGGTTCAGGTTTAAGGTTAGGATTAGGGGTTCGGGTTAGTGTTAACTGTAGGTCAGTGTTGGGGTTAGATCTCTAGGCATTAGCGTATAGGTTAGGGTTAGGGTTAAGTAGGGTTATGTTTAATGGTTAGGATTGGGATTAGCGTTAAGGGTTAGGGTTAAGCTTTAGGGGTTATGACTAAGGATCAATGGTTAGGGTTATTTTTAGGCGTAGGGTTAGGGTAAGGGTTTTAGGGTTAGTGTTAGTGTTGTCGGTAGGGTTAAGGTTAGGGTTGGCGTTTCAGAATTAGGGATTAGGTGTTATGGTTATGGCTAGGAGTTAGGGTTAGAATTACGGTATAGGGCTTGTTCTCAGGGTGTCATGCATTATCGTTAAGATAAGGGGTTAAGTTAGGGTTAGGGTGAGGTTTACGTGTTAAGGTGAGCAGTAGGATCAGGGTTAGGTGTTATGTTCTGGGTTAGGGTTATGGGTGTGGGGTAGGGTTTATGCTTAGGGCACGGGCCCTGTATGCACTAGGAGGCGAAGTTAGGGGTCTGTGATGGTCGCTGGGAGCCCACTCTATCGTACGCAGTGTATGGGCCTCTGGGTTTCATGCAGGACACTGTGGCAGAGCGGGCTTTCATGCATGGCTTAGTAGGATTGTAGGCTTTCAAAACTCTGAGAAAGCAAGTCTGAGAATTAGATTTAGGGTTAGGATTACGGTACGGTTTAGGGATGAAGATTAGCGATAGGGTGAGGGCTTAGGGTTAGGGGTTAGGGTTAGGGTTAGGGTTGTTGGCAGGGTGAAGGTTAGGGTTGGCATTTTAGAATTAGGGATGAGGTGTTAGGGTTATGGCTAGGGGTTAGGATTAGAATTATGGGATAGGGCTTCTTCTCAGGGTGTTATGCATTAAGGTTAAGATAAGGGGATAAGTTAGGGTTACGGGGAGGTTTATGTTTTAAGGTGAGCAATAGGATCAGGGTCAGGTGCTATGTTCAGGGTGAGGGTTATCTGTTAGGGGTAGTGTTTATACTTAGCGTACAGGCCCTGTCTGCACTGGGCGGGAGGCTGGGGTTAGGGGGATGGGATTGTCCCCGGGAACCCACTCTATCATACGCTAGGTATGGGCTCCTGGTTTCATGCAAGAGAGAGCTGCAGAGCCCCCTTTTACTCATGGCATGGGAGGATTTTAGGCTTTCTAAACTCTAAGAAAGCAAGAAGTCCGAGAATTAGATTTAGGGGTAGGATTATGATAATGTTTAGGGTTAGGGTTAGTGTTAAGGTGGGGTCTTAGGGTTAGGGGTTAGGGTTAGAGGTTAGTGTTAGGTGTAACAGTTACAGTTAGGTTTATGGTTAAGTTTCAGGGTTAGGGTTAAGGTTTGGGTTTAGCGTTTGGCACAGGGTTAGGCTTCAGTGTTAGCTTTATGGTTAAAGATTAGGATTAGGGTTAGTGTGAGGGTTAATGGTAAGGGTCAAGATTAAGGGTTAGGGTTGGGGTTAGGGTTAGGTTTAGGGTTAGGGCTTAGGGTTAGGGGATAGGATTAGGGTTAAGTGTTGGGCTTATGGTTAGGGTTAAGGTTTAGTGTTAGGGTTAATGTTTAGTGTTATGGTCCAGTTTAAGTGTTAGGGTGAGGGTTAACAGTTAGGATTAGGCTTAGGGGTTAGGGATGTAGTGAAGGTTCAGTGTTAGGGTTAGGTTTAGGGTTCAGGGTTAGGGTTAGTTTTAGGGGTTATGGTTAGGGTTAGGTGTTAGGTTAGTGTCAGGGTTAGGTCTAGTCGTGAGGGTAAGGTTTAGGGTTAGCTTTAAGAGCTAGGGTTAGGTTTAATGGTTAGGATTAGGATTACGGTTAAAGGTTAGGGTAATGCTCAGGGGTTAGGGTGAAGGGTGAAGGGTTAGGGCTTTTGTTAGGCATAGCGTTGGGGTTAGAACTAAGGGTTCCTGTCAGTGTTAGGGTTGTAGGCAGCGTTACGGTTAGGCTTAGCGGTGGAGAATTAGGGTTAGGGATTAGGTGTTACAGTTATGACTAGGAGATAGGGTTAGAATTATGGGATAGGGGATGTTCTCAGGGAATGGGTTATGCATTAACGTTACGTTAAGAGGTTAAAGTTAGGCTCACGGTGAGGTTTACGTGTTAAGGGGAGAAATAGGAACAGGGTTAGGTGCCATGTTCAGGGTTAGGGTTATCTGTTAAAGGTATCATTTATGCTTAGCGCACGGGCCCTGTCGGCATTAGGCTGGGGGGAGGTTAGGGGGCTGGGATTGTCACCGGGAACCCACTGTATCGGACTCTGGGTATGGGCCCGTGGATTTCATGCAGGACACAGTGGTAGAGCCTCCTTTCACACATGGCACGGGAGGATTGCAGGCTTTCTAAACTCTAAGAAAGCAAGAAGTCTGAGAATTAGATTTAGGGTTAGGATTATGGTTAGGGTTCAGGATGAAGTGTAGTGTTATGGTGAGGGGATAGGGTTACAGATTAGGGTTACGGTTTAAGGTTACTGTTAGGTTTAACGGTTACAGTTCGTTTTGGGGTTGAGGTTTGCGGATAGGGTTAAGATGAGGGGTCAGGGTTTGGTACAGGGTTAGGGTTGTGTTCGGTTTAGGGTTGAAGATTAGGATTAGGGTTAGGATTAAAGGTTAGCATGAGAGTTAACGGTTAAGATTAAGGTTAAGGGTTAGGGTTAGGGTTTAGGTTTAGGGTTAAGGGTTAGGGTTAGTTTTAGGGTTAGAGTTATGTGTTAGGGTTTGTGTTAGAGGTTAGGGTTAGGTTTACTGTTCGTGGTTAGAGTTACGTTTAGGGGTTAGCATTAGGGTTAGGGATTAGGTTTAGGGTAAGTGTTTAGAGTTAGTGTTGGGCTTTAGGCTCGGGGCTTAGGTTCAGGGTCAGAGGTTAGGGTTGGTGGTAGGGCTTAGATTTAGCGGTCAGTTTAAGGGCACAGGACCTGGTTAATCTACGGTGAGAGGGGTGTGGTCGGAGTCACCACAAAAGCACAACATCATTCCCTGGGCCTTGGGACAAAACCTACATGCAGGACTCAGGCAGAGCCTCATCTCACACATGGCATGGCTGTATTGTAGGCTTGCTTCACTCTGGGAATGGAAGTAGTGTGAGAATTAGGGTTAGGTTTGGGGTTAGGGGTTTCGAGTTAGGGGTTAGGTTTCGAGTCAGGGTCAGGTGCTAGGGATTAGTGGTTAGGTTTAGAGTTAGTGTTAGGGGTTAGGTGTTAAGTCTGGGTTGGGGGCCAGGGTTAGGTTTAGGGTTGGGGTTAGCGTTAGGGTTAGGGGTTAGGGTTAAGGGATAGGGTTAGGGTTAAGGGTTAGGCTTAGGGTTAGGGTTCAGGGTTAGGGTTAAGGTTTAGGGTTAGAGTCAGGGTTAAGTGTTAGGGTGAGGCTTAACAGTTAGGGTTAGGGTTAGGGGGTTAGGAATAGGGTTAGGGTTAAGGGTTAGGTTTATGGTTCAGGTTTAAGGTTAGGATTAGGGGTTCGGGTTAGTGTTAACTGTAGGTCAGTGTTGGGGTTAGATCTCTAGGCATTAGCGTATAGGTTAGGGTTAGGGTTAAGTAGGGTTATGTTTAATGGTTAGGATTGGGATTAGCGTTAAGGGTTAGGGTTAAGCTTTAGGGGTTATGACTAAGGATCAATGGTTAGGGTTATTTTTAGGCGTAGGGTTAGGGTAAGGGTTTTAGGGTTAGTGTTAGTGTTGTCGGTAGGGTTAAGGTTAGGGTTGGCGTTTCAGAATTAGGGATTAGGTGTTATGGTTATGGCTAGGAGTTAGGGTTAGAATTACGGTATAGGGCTTGTTCTCAGGGTGTCATGCATTATCGTTAAGATAAGGGGTTAAGTTAGGGTTAGGGTGAGGTTTACGTGTTAAGGTGAGCAGTAGGATCAGGGTTAGGTGTTATGTTCTGGGTTAGGGTTATGGGTGTGGGGTAGGGTTTATGCTTAGGGCACGGGCCCTGTATGCACTAGGAGGCGAAGTTAGGGGTCTGTGATGGTCGCTGGGAGCCCACTCTATCGTACGCAGTGTATGGGCCTCTGGGTTTCATGCAGGACACTGTGGCAGAGCGGGCTTTCATGCATGGCTTAGTAGGATTGTAGGCTTTCAAAACTCTGAGAAAGCAAGTCTGAGAATTAGATTTAGGGTTAGGATTACGGTACGGTTTAGGGATGAAGATTAGCGATAGGGTGAGGGCTTAGGGTTAGGGGTTAGGGTTAGGGTTAGGGTTGTTGGCAGGGTGAAGGTTAGGGTTGGCATTTTAGAATTAGGGATGAGGTGTTAGGGTTATGGCTAGGGGTTAGGATTAGAATTATGGGATAGGGCTTCTTCTCAGGGTGTTATGCATTAAGGTTAAGATAAGGGGATAAGTTAGGGTTACGGGGAGGTTTATGTTTTAAGGTGAGCAATAGGATCAGGGTCAGGTGCTATGTTCAGGGTGAGGGTTATCTGTTAGGGGTAGTGTTTATACTTAGCGTACAGGCCCTGTCTGCACTGGGCGGGAGGCTGGGGTTAGGGGGATGGGATTGTCCCCGGGAACCCACTCTATCATACGCTAGGTATGGGCTCCTGGTTTCATGCAAGAGAGAGCTGCAGAGCCCCCTTTTACTCATGGCATGGGAGGATTTTAGGCTTTCTAAACTCTAAGAAAGCAAGAAGTCCGAGAATTAGATTTAGGGGTAGGATTATGATAATGTTTAGGGTTAGGGTTAGTGTTAAGGTGGGGTCTTAGGGTTAGGGGTTAGGGTTAGAGGTTAGTGTTAGGTGTAACAGTTACAGTTAGGTTTATGGTTAAGTTTCAGGGTTAGGGTTAAGGTTTGGGTTTAGCGTTTGGCACAGGGTTAGGCTTCAGTGTTAGCTTTATGGTTAAAGATTAGGATTAGGGTTAGTGTGAGGGTTAATGGTAAGGGTCAAGATTAAGGGTTAGGGTTGGGGTTAGGGTTAGGTTTAGGGTTAGGGCTTAGGGTTAGGGGATAGGATTAGGGTTAAGTGTTGGGCTTATGGTTAGGGTTAAAGTTTAGTGTTAGGGTTAATGTTTAGTGTTATGGTCCAGTTTAAGTGTTAGGGTGAGGGTTAACAGTTAGGATTAGGCTTAGGGGTTAGGGATGTAGTGAAGGTTCAGTGTTAGGGTTAGGTTTAGGGTTCAGGGTTAGGGTTAGTTTTAGGGGTTATGGTTAGGGTTAGGTGTTAGGTTAGTGTCAGGGTTAGGTCTAGTCGTGAGGGTAAGGTTTAGGGTTAGCTTTAAGAGCTAGGGTTAGGTTTAATGGTTAGGATTAGGATTACGGTTAAAGGTTAGGGTAATGCTCAGGGGTTAGGGTGAAGGGTGAAGGGTTAGGGCTTTTGTTAGGCATAGCGTTGGGGTTAGAACTAAGGGTTCCTGTCAGTGTTAGGGTTGTAGGCAGCGTTACGGTTAGGCTTAGCGGTGGAGAATTAGGGTTAGGGATTAGGTGTTACAGTTATGACTAGGAGATAGGGTTAGAATTATGGGATAGGGGATGTTCTCAGGGAATGGGTTATGCATTAACGTTACGTTAAGAGGTTAAAGTTAGGCTCACGGTGAGGTTTACGTGTTAAGGGGAGAAATAGGAACAGGGTTAGGTGCCATGTTCAGGGTTAGGGTTATCTGTTAAAGGTATCATTTATGCTTAGCGCACGGGCCCTGTCGGCATTAGGCTGGGGGGAGGTTAGGGGGCTGGGATTGTCACCGGGAACCCACTGTATCGGACTCTGGGTATGGGCCCGTGGATTTCATGCAGGACACAGTGGTAGAGCCTCCTTTCACACATGGCACGGGAGGATTGCAGGCTTTCTAAACTCTAAGAAAGCAAGAAGTCTGAGAATTAGATTTAGGGTTAGGATTATGGTTAGGGTTCAGAATGAAGTGTAGTGTTATGATGAGGGGATAGGGTTACAGATTAGGGTTACGGTTTAAGGTTACTATTAGGTTTAACTGTTACAGTTCGTGTTGGGGTTGAGGTTTGCGGATAGGGTTAAGATGAGGGGTTAGGTTTTGGTACAGGGTTAGGGTTGTGTTAGGTTTAGGGTTGAAGATTAAGCTTAGGGTTAGGATTAAAGGTTAGCATGAGAGTTAACGGTTAAGATTAAGGTTAAGGGTTAGGGTTAGGGTTTAGGTTTAGGGTGAAGGGTTAGGGTTAGTTTTAGGGTTAGAGTTATGTGTTAGGGTTTGTGTTAGAGGTTAGGGTTAGGTTTACTGTTCACGGTTAGGGTTATGTTTAGGGGTTAGCATTAGGGTTAGGGATTAGGTTTAGGGTAAGTGTTTAGAGTTAGTGTTGGGCTTTAGGCTCGGGGCTTAGGTTCAGGGTCAGGGGTTAGGGTTGGTGGTAGGGCTTAGATTTAGCAGTCAGTTTAAGGGCACAGGACCTGGTTAATCTACGGTGAGAGGGGTGCGGTCGGAGTCACCACGAAAGCACGACATCATTCCCTGGGCCCTGGGACAAGACCTACATGCAGGACTTAGGCGGATCCTCATCTCACACATGGCATGGCTGTATTGTAGGCTTGCTTCACTCAGGAATGGAAGCAGTGTGAGAATTAAGGTTAGGGTTGGGGTTAGGGGTTTCGAGTTAGGGGTTAGGTTTCGAGTCAGGGTTAGGTGCTAGTGGTTAGGGGTAGAGTTAGTGTTACGGGTTCGGTGTTAATTCTGGGTTAGGGAGCCAGGGGTAGGTTTAGGGTTGGGGTAAGTGTTATCGTTAGCGGTTAGGGTTAATGGATAGGGTTAGGGTTAAGGGTAGGCTTAGGGTTAGGGTTCAGGGTTAGGGTTAAGGTTTAGGGTTAGGGTCAGGGTTAAGGGTTAGGGTTAGGGTTAGGGTGTTATGGTTAAGGATTAGGTTTATTGTTCAGGTTTAAGGTTAGCATTAGGGGTTTGTGTTACTTCTAACTGTAGGTCAGTGTTGGGGTTAGAACTCTAGGCATTAAGGTAAAGGTTAGAGTTAGGGTTAAGAGTTGGGGTTATGTTTAATGGTTAGCATTGGGATTAGGGTTAAGGGTTAGGGTTAAGGTTAGGGGTTATGACTAAGGATCAACGGTTACGGTTATTTTTAGGCGTAGGGTTAGGGTAAGGGGTTAGGATTAGTGTTAGTGTTGTTGGTAGGGTTAAGGTTAGGGTTGGTGTTTCAGAATTAGAGATTAGGTGTTATGCTTATGGCTAGGAGTAGGGTTAGAATTACAGTATAGGGCTTGTTCTCAGGGTGTCATGCATTAACGTTACGATATGGGGTTAAAATTAGGGTTACGGTGAGGTTTACGTGTTAAGGTGAGCAGTAGGATCAGGGTTAGGTGTTATGTTCTGAGTTAGGGTTATGGGTGAGGGGTAGTGTTTATGCTTAGGGCATGGGCCCTGTATGCCCTAGGAATCGAAGTTAGGGGTCGGTTGTGGTCGCTGGGAACCCACTCTATCGTACGCTGTGTATGGGCCTCTGGGTTTCTTGCAGGACACTGTGGCAGAGCCGGCTTTCATGCATGGCTTAGTAGGATTGTAGGCTTTCAAAACTCTGAGAAAGCAAGAAGTCTGAGAATTAGATTTAGGGTTAGGATTACGGTACGGTTTAGGGATGAAGATTAGCGATAGGGTGAGGGCTTAGGGTTAGAGGTTAGGGTTAGGGTTAGGGTTGTTTGTAGGCTGAAGTTTAGGGTTGGCATTTTAGAATTAGGGATGAGGTCTTATGGTTATGGCTGGGGATTAGGATTAGAATTATGGGATGGGGCTTCTTCTCAGGGTTTTATGCATTAAGGTTAAGATAAGGGGATAAGTTAGGGTTACGGGGAGGTTTATGTTTTAAGGTGAGCAATAGGATCAGGGTCAGGTGTTATATTCAGGGTGAGGGTTATCTGTTTGGGGTAGTGTTTATACTTAGCGTACAGGCCCTGTCTGCACTGGGCGGGGGGCTGGGGTTAGGGGGATGGGATTGTCCCCGGGAATCCACTCTATCGTACGCTGGATATGGGCTCCTGGGTTTCATGCAGGACACAGTGGTAGAGCCCCCTTTTACTCATGGCATGGGAGGATTTTAGGCTTTCTAAACTCTGAGAAAGCAAGAAGTCTGACAATTAGATTTAGGGGTAGGATTATGGTAATGTTTATCGAGGAAGATTAGTGTTAGGGTGGGCTCTTAGGGTTAGGGGTTAGGGTTAAAGGTTTGTGTTATTTTTAACAGTTACAGTTATGTTTACGGTTAAGTTTCAGGGTTAGGGTTAAGGTTTGGTTTTATCGTTTGGCACAGGGTTAGGCTTCAGTGTTAGCTTTATGGTTAAAGATTAGGATTAGGGTTAGGGTTAACGGTTAGTGTGAGGGTTAATGGTAAGTTTCAAGATTAAGGGTTAGGGTTGGGCTTAGGGTTAGGAATAAGGCTTCGTGTAACATTTAGGTTTAGAGTTAAGTGTTATGGTTATGGCTAGAGGTTAGGGTTAGGTTTAGGGTTCATGGTTAGGGTTACATTTAGGGGTTCGGGTTACGGGTTAAGTATAGGGCGAGTGTTTAGTGTTACTGTTGGGCGTTAGGATAAGGGCCGAGGTTTAGGGTTAGGATTTAGGTTTAGTGTTAGGGCTTAGATTTAGTGGTTAGTTTAAGGGCACATGCTCTGTTTAATCTATGGTGGGAAGGGTGCAGACTGGGTCGCCTCAACACCACACCATCGTACTTGGGCCTTGGGCCCAGACCTACATGCAGGACTCAGGCAGAGCCTCTTCTCACTCGTGGCATGGCTCTATTGTAGGCTTGGTCAACTCTGAGAACAAAGGAAGTGTGAGAATTAGGGTTATGGTTAGGGTTATGTGTTTGGGGTTAGAGGTTTGGGTTTGAGTGAAGTTTAGTGGTTAGGAATTAGAAGTTAGGATTAGTGTGTCAGGGCTTAGGTGTTAGGTTTTTGTAAGGGGCTAGCGTTAGATTTAGGTTTAGGGTTAATGTTCAGGTGGATTAGGGGTCAGCGTTAGGGTTAGGCTTACAAGATAGGATTAAGGTAAAGGGTGAAGGCTTAAGATTAGCAGTAAGGGTTAAGGTTAGGGTTAAGGGTTAGGGTTTCGGTCCAAGTTAAGGGTGAGAGTGAGGGTTAACAGTTGCGATTAGGGTAATGGTTTAGGGATAGTAATAGGTTTAAGGGATAGGGTTAGGGTTAGGTTTAGGGTTCGGGGTTAGGGTTAGCATTAGCGGTTAGGGTTAGGGTTAGGGGTTAGGGTTACAGTTAGGGTTAGGTCTAGGCATTATGGTAATGGTTCGTGTTAGGGTTAAGAATTAGGGTTAGGTTTAATTGTTAGGATTATGATCAGGGTAATGGTTAGGGTTAGGGTTAGCGGTTAGAGTTAGGGTTAGTGTTAGGGTTGTTTGTAGGGTGAAGGTAATGTTTAGCAGTTTAGAATTAAGGTTAGGGATTAGGTGTTACGGTTATGCTAGGAGTTAGGCTTAGAATTAAGGGATAGGGTTTGTTCTTAGGGTAAGTGTTATGCAATAACATTAGGATAGGGGTTAAAGTTAGGGTTACAGTGAGGTTTACGTGTTAAGGTGAACAATAACATCAGGGTTAGGTGTTATGTTCAGGGTTAGGGTTATGGGTGAGGTGCAGGGTTTTTGCTTAGGGCATGGGCCCTGTCAGCACTAGCAGGGGGAGTTAGGGGGCTGTGATTGTCCCCGGGAACCCACTCTATTGTACACAGAGTATGGGCTCCTGGGTTTCATGCAGGACACTGTGGCAGAGCCAGCTTTCACGCATGGCTTTGGAGAATTGTAGGCTTTTAAAACTCTGAGATAGCAAGAAGTCTGAGAATTAGATTTAGGGTTAGGATTATGGTTAGGGTTAGGGATGAAGATTAGTCAGGGAGAGGGCTTAGGGTTAGGGCTTAAGCTTCGAGTGAGGATTAGGGGTTAGGGAGTAGGTGTTGGGTTTAGTGATAGGGTTAGGGCTTAGGGGTTAGGGTTGGGTTAGGGGCTAGGGTTAGATTTAGAGTGGGGTTAGGGTTAGCGTTATGGGTTAGGGTTAGGGTTA
The DNA here is from genome assembly GCF_041146395.1 of Eulemur rufifrons. Lineage (NCBI taxonomy): Eukaryota > Metazoa > Chordata > Mammalia > Primates > Lemuridae > Eulemur > Eulemur rufifrons. Next base: position 395,935 of record NW_027182934.1, read on the forward strand.
AGGGATAGGATAAGGGTTAAGCGTTAAGGCTTAGGGTTAGCGTTAAGTGTTAGGTTTAGTTTTAAGGGTTAGGGTTACAGTTCGAGTTAAGGGTTAGTGTGGGGTTAACAGTTAGGGCTAGGGTTATGGGTTAAGGATAGAGTTAGGTTTAAGGCTTAGGATTAGGGTTCAGTGTTAGGGTTAGCATTAGGGATTAGGGTTAGGGTTAGGGGTTACGTTTACTCTTAGGGTTAGGTCTAGGCATTAGGGTACGTGTTAGTGTTAGGCTTAAGAGTTAGGGTTAGGTTTAATTGTTAGGATTAGGATCAGGGTTAAGGGTTAGGGTTAAGTGTCAAGTGTTACGGTTATTTTTAGGTGTACGGTTAGGGTTAGCGGTTAGGGTTAGGGTTAGTTTGTAAGGATAAGGTAATGTTTAGCAGTTTTGAATTAGCCTTAGGGATTAGGTGTTACAATTGTGGCTAGGAGTTAGGGTTAGAATTAAGGGATAGGGGTTGTTCTTAGGGTAAGTCTTATGCATTAACGTTAGGATAACAGGTTCAAGTTAGAGTTATGGTGAGGTTGATGTGTTAAGGTGAGCAATAGTATCAGGGTGAGCTGTGATGTTCAGGGTTAGGGTTATGGGTGAGGGGTAGTGTTTATGCTTATATCACGAGCCCTCTCTGCTCTAGGAGGGGGCTTAGAGGGCTGGGATAGATGCCGGAAGCCACTCTATCATACACTGGGTATGGGCCCCTTGGTTTCATGCCGGACACAGTGGCCAAGCCTCCTTCTACACATGGCATGGGAGGATTGTAGGCTTTGTAAACTCTGAGAAAGCAAGAAGTCTGAGAATTAAATTTAGGGCTAGGATTAGGGTTAGGGTTAGCAATATAGGTTACTGTTATGGTGAGGGCTTAGGGTTAGGGGTTTCAGTTAGGGTCAGGGTTAAAGGTTAGTGTTAGGTTTAACAGTTACAGTTAGGTTTAGGGTTAAGCTTTAAGGTTTAAGCTTAGGGTTAAGATTAGGGGTTAGGTTTTGGTACAGGGTAAGGGTTAATTGCTAGGTTTAGGCTTAAAGATTAGGATTAGGGTTAGGGTTAAGGTTTAGTGTGAGGGTTAACGGTTAGGGTTAAGGTTAAGTGTTAGGTTTATGGGTTAGGGTTAGGGTTAAGTGTTCATGTTAGGTTTAGGGTTAGAGTTAAGTGTTATGGTTAGGGTTAGGGGTTTGGGTTAGGTTTAGGGTTCATGGTTAAGGTTACATTTAGGGGTTAGGTTTAGGGTAAGCGTTTAGTGTTAGTGTTGGGCATTAGGGTCAGGGCTTAGGTAGGGTTAGGGGTTAGGGTCAGTGTTTGGGCTTTGATTTGGCGGTTAGTTTAAGGGTACAGGACCTGTGTAATCTATGGTGAGAAGGGTGCAGAATGTTTCCATGCGACACCACACCATCAGATCCTGGGCCTTTGGCCCAGACCTACTTGCAGGACTCATGCGGAAACTCTACTCACGCATTGCATGGTTGTATTTTAGCCTTGGTTAACTCTGAGAATGGAAGTAGTGTGAGAAATAGGGTTATGGTTAGGGTTAAGGGTTTGGTGTTAGGGGTTAGGGTTCAAGTGATGTTTAGTGGTTAGGGACTAGGATTTAGGGTTAGTGTTAGGGTTAGGGGTTAGTTTTGCGTTAGGGGCTAGGGTTAGATTTATGGTTGGGGTTAGTGTTAGGGTTAGGATTAGGCATCAGGGTTAGTGTTAGGGTTAAAGGATAGGATTGGCGTTAAGTGTTTAGGCTTAGGGTTTGTGTTAAGTGTTAGGGTTGGGGTTTAGGCTTAGGGTTACGGTTTGAGTTAAGCTCTAGGGTGAGGGTTAAAGATTAGGCTTAGGATTATTGGTTAGGGATAGAGTTATGTTTAAGGGTTAGGGATAGGGTTAGGTTTAGGGTTCAGTGTTAGGGTTAGCATTAGGGGTTAGGGTTAGGGTTAGGGGTTAGGCGTAGTGATGTATTAAGGGCTATGGTTAGAATTAGGATTGGGGTTAGTGTTAGGTTTAGGGTTAGGGGTTAGGTTTAGGGTTAAGGGATAGGATTATGGTTAAGGGTTGGGCGTAGCTTTAGGGTTAAGATTTAGTGTTAGGGTCCGGTTTAAGGGTTAGGGTGAGGGTTAACGGTTAGGGTTAGGGTTGGGGTTAGGGGTTAGGGATATAGTTAGTATTAAGTGTTAGAGTTAGGTTTAGGGTTCAGGGTTAGGGTTAACTTTAGGGGTTATGATTAGGGTTAGGTGTTAGTTTAGTGTTAGTGTTAGGTCTAGGCGTCAGGGTAAGGTTTAGGGTTAGGGTTAAGAGCTAAGGTTGGGTTTAGTGGTTAGGATTAGGGTTAGGGTTAGGAGTTAGGGTAAAGGGTCAAGGGTTAGCATTAGTTTTAGCCATAGCTTTGGCGTTAGGAGTAAGGGTTAGGTTCAGTGTTAGGGTAACAGTAGGTTACCGTAACAGTAACTACGTAGGGTAACAGTTAGTGTTAGTGGTTTAGAATTAGGGTTAGGGATTAGTTGTCACAGTTATGACTAGGAGATAGGGTTAGAATTATGGGATAGGGGTTAATCTCAGGGTAAGTGTTATGCATTAACGTTAGGATAAGAGGTTAAAGTTCAGGTTACGGTGAGGTTTACATTCTAAGGTGAGCAATAGAATCAGGGTTAAATGTTATTTTCAGGGTTAGAGTTTTGGGTGAGGTGTAGAGTTTATGCTTAGGGCACGGGCCTTGTCTGCATTAGGCGGGGGGGGGGGTTAGGGGGCTGGGATTGTCACCAGGAACCCACTCTATCGTACTCTGGTTATGGGCCCCAGCGGTTCATTCAGGACACAGTGGAAGAGCCTCCTTTCACGCATGGCATGGGAGGATTGTAGGCTTTCTAAACTCTAAGAAAGCAAGAAGACTGAGAATTAGATTTAGGGTTAGGGTTAGGGTTCGGGTTAAGGATCAAGGTTAGTATTAGGGTGAAGGCTTAGAGTTAGGGGTTACGGGTAGCGTTACAGGTTACTCTTAGTTTTAACCGTTACAGTTAGGTTTAGGGTTAAGGTTTATGGTTAGGTTTAAGGTTAGGGTTTAGGGTTTGGTACAGGATTAGGGTTAAATATTAGGTTTAGGGTTAAAGATTACGATTAAGGTTAGGTTTAAAGGTTAGTGTGAGGGTTAACAGTCAGGGTTAAAGTTAAGAGTTAGGGTTAGGGTTAGTGTTAGGATTAAGGGTTCATGTTAGGTTTAGGGTTAGAGTTAAGTGCTATGGTTAGCGCTCGAGGTTAGGGTTAGGTTTAGGGTTCACAGTTAGGGTTACGTTTAGAGGTTAGCATTAGGGTTAGGGATTAGCTTTAGGGTAAGAGTTTAGAGTTAGTGTTGGGCTTTAGGCTCAGGGCTTAGGTTTAGGGTCAGAGGTTAGGGTTGATGTTAGGGCTTAGATTTAGTGGTTAGTTTAAGGGCACAGGACCTGTTTATTCTACAGTGAGAGGGGTTAGGGTTAGGGTTAGGGTTGTCGTAGGGGTTAAGGTTAGATTTAACCTTGGGGTTAGTGTTAGGGTTAGGATTAGGGGGTTAGTGTTAGGGTTAGGGGTTAAAAACACCTACAGCCAGCCCTAACCCGATTTCTGACACTTCTTCCATTCTCAGAGTTAACCAAGCCTACAATACAGCCATGTCATGCGTGAGAAGAGGCTCCACCTGAGTCCTGTATGTAGATCTTGGCCCAAGGCCCAGCGTACGGTGGTGTTGTGTCGCAGCGACCCTGTGCACCACTCTCACCATAGATTAAACAGGTCCTGTGCCCTTAAACTAACCGCTAAATCTCAGCCCTAACACTAATCCTAACCCCTAACCCTAAAAGTTATCCTTAACCCTACTGTTAACACTCAAACTAACCCTTAACTCTAACCCTTGTCATGATCTTTAACCCTAACCCTAACACTTAACCCTAACCCTGTACCAAACCATAACCCCTAAGCTTAACCCTAACCCTAAACCTAAACCCTAAGTCTAACTGTAACTGTTAAACCTAACAGTAACTTTTAACCCTAAAACTAACCGTATCCCCTTACCCGAAGCCCTCACCCTAAGATTAAACTTCATCCCTAACCATAACGATAATCCTAACCTTAAATCTAATTCTCAGACTTCTTACTTTCTTAGAGATTTGAAAGCTTACAATCCTCCTTTACCATGCGTGAAATCAGGCTCTGCCAGAGTGTCCTACAAGAAACCCATGGGCCCATACCCTGCATACGATAGAGTGGGTTTCTGGTGACAATTGCATCCCCCTCAATCCCACTCCTAGGGCAGACAGGGCCCATACCCTAAGCAAAACCCTACCCCTCACTCATAATTCTAACCCTGATCCTATTGCTCACCTTAACACATAAACCTCACCGTAAACCTAACTTTAACCACTTATCCTAACATTAATGCATAACACTTATGCTAAGAACAACCCCTATCACTTAATTCTAACCCTAACTCTTAGCCATAACAGTAACCCCTAATCCCTAACCCTAATTCTAACCACTAAACATTACCTTAACCCTACAAACAACCCTAATACTAACCCTAACCTTAAACGCTAACCCTAACCTTATCCCTAAACATAACCTTAAAAGTTTACCCTAAACCCTAACCCTATCCCCTAACCCTAAGCCTAACCCTTAATTCTGATCCTAATCCTAACAATTAAACCTAACCCTAACCCTTAACCCTAACACTAACCCTTACCTTAATGCCGAGACCTAATCTTAGCAGTAAAGCTACCTCTAACCCTAACCCTAGACCTTAAACCTAACACTATCCCTAACTTATAACCCTAACCCTAACTGTTAACCCTCACCCTAACCCTTAACTCGGACCATAACCCTAACCCTTAACCCTAACCCTATCCCTTAATGCTAACCCTAAGCCTTAACCCTTAACCCTAATCCTATCCCTTAACCCTAACCCTAACCCCTAACCCTAACCCTAACCCCAACCCTAAATCTATCTCTAGTCCCTAACCCAACCCTAACCGTTAACCCCTAATGCTAACATTAACCCTAACCCCTAATCCCTAACACCTAACCCTCACGCGAACACTAACCCCTAACCCCAAACACCTAACCCTAATCATAACCATAATTCTCACACTTCCTCCATTCTCAGAGTTAGCCAAGCCTACAATAAAACCATGCCATGCGTGAGAAGAGGCTCTGCCTGAGACCTGCATGTAGGTCTGGGCCCAAGGCCTAGGGTACGATGGTGTGGTGTGGCGATGACCCATTCTGCACACTTCTCACCATAGATTACACAGGTCCTGTGCCCTTAAAATAACCTCTAAATCTAAGCCCTAACGCTAACTCTAACACTAACCCTTAACCCTAAACTTAAGCCCTGACCCTAACGCCCAACACTAACATTAAACCCTTACCCTAATCCTTACCCATAACCCTAATGCCTAAACGTAACCCTAACGATGAACCCTAAACCTAACCCTAACCCCAAACCCTAACCAAAACACTTAACTCTAACCCTAAACCTAACATGAACACTTAAACCTAAACTTAACCACTAACCCTAACACTTAACCTTAACCCTAACCGTTAACTCTCACACTAACCCTTAAACCTAACCCTAATCGTAATCTTTAACCCTAAACCTAACAGTTAACCCTTACCCTGTACCAAAACCTAACCCCTAACCTTAACCTTAACCCTAACACTTGACCCTAAAGCTAACTGTAACCATTAAACCTAACACTAACCTTTAACCCTGACCGTAACTCTAACCCCTAACCCTAAGCCCTCACCCTAATGCTAAACTTTATCCTTAACACTAACCATAATCCTATCCCTAAATCTCATTCTCAGACTTCTTGCTTTCTCAGAGTTTAGAAAGCCTACAATCCTCCCATACCATGCGTGAAAAGAGGCTCTGCCACTGTGTCCTGCATGAAACCCAGGGACCCATACCCAGTGTACGATAGAGAAAGTTCTCGGCCACAATCCTAGACCCCTAATCCTCCCGCCTAGTGCAGACAGGGCCCGTGCCCTAAGCATAAAAAGTACGCCTAACATATAACCCTAACCTTGAACGTAACACCTAACCCTGATCCTACTGCTCACCTTATCATGTAGACCACACTGTAACCCTAACTTTAACCGCATCTCCTAAAGTTAATGCATAACACTTACACTGAGAACAACGCCTATCCCATAATTCTAACCCTAAATCTTAGCCATAACCATAAAACCTAATCCCTAACCCTAATTCTAAACTGCTATCCCTAACCTTAACACTACCAACAACCCTAACACTAACCCTAACCCTAACCCTCACCCCTAATCCTACCCTATGCCTAAAAGTAACCCTAACTCCTAACCCTTATCCCTAACCAAAAGCCCTGTCCCTAACCATAAGACTTAAGTCTCACCCTTATACCCTAACCCTAATACGAATCCTTAAGCCTAACCCCCAATCCTAACAATTAACCTTAACCCTAACTGTTAACGCTCACCCTAACCCTTAAATCAGACCAAAACCCTAACACTTAACCCTAACCCTAATCCCTAATGCTAACCCTAAGCCTTAACCCTTTACCCTAATCCTATCCCTTAAGCCTAACCCTAACCCTAATTCCTAACCCTAACCATAATCCCTAACCCTAACCCTAACACTAACCCTAACTCTGAATCTAACCCTAGCCCCTAAACCAACACTAACCCCTAACCCCTAACCCTAACACTAACACTAACTCCTAATTTCTAACCCCTGAACCACACTCGAACCCTAACCCCTAACCCCAAACAATTAACCATAACCATAACCCTAATTCTCACACTTCCTCCATTTTCAGAGTTCACCAAGCCTACAATAGAGCCATGCCATGAGTGAGAAGAGGCTCCGCCTGAGTCCTGCATGTAGGTCTGGGCCCAAGGCCCAGGTACGATGGTGTGGTGTCAAGGGGACCAATTCTGCACCCTTCTCACCATAGATTAAACAGGTCCTGTGCCCTTAAACTAACCGCTAAATCTAAGCCCTAACACTAAACCTAAACGCTAACCCTAAACCTAAGCCCTTATCCTAATGCCCAACACTAACACCAAACACTCACCCTAAACCTAACCCGTAACCCTAACCCCTAAACGTAACCCTAACCATGCACCCTATATCTAACCCTAACCCCTAACCCTAACCATAACACTTAACTCTAACCCTAAACTAACATAAACCCTTAACACTAAACCTAATCCCTAACCCTCATGCTTAACCCTAACCGTTAATCCTCACACTTACCTTTAAACCTAACCCTAATTGTAATCTTTAACTCTAAACTTAACACTTAAACCTTAACCTGTACCAAAACCTATCCCCTAAACTGAACCCTAACACTAAACCTTAACGCTAAACCTAACTGTAACTGTTAAACCTAACACTGACCTTTAACTCTGACCCTAAACCTAACCCCTAACCCTAAGGCATCACCTTAACACTAAACTTCATCCCTAATTCTAACCATAATCCTAACCCTAAATCTAATTCTCAGACTTTTTCTTTCTCAGAGTTTAGAAAGCCTATAATCCTCCCACGCCATGTGTGAAAGGAGGCCCTGCCACTGTGTCCAGGGGCCAATACCCAGCATACGATAGAGTGATTTCCCGGCGAATATGCTAGCCCCCTAACCTCTCCGCCTAGTGCAGACAAGGCACGTGCCCTAAGCATAAACACAACCCCTAACCAATAACCCTAACCATAACTGTTAACTCTCACCCTAACATTTAACCCTGACACTAACCCTAACCCGTAAACCTATCCCTAAACCTTTACCCAAAGCCTAAGCCTTAACTCTAACACTATCATTTAACCCTAGCCCTAACCCCTAAATGTTACACTAACCATGAACCCTAAGCCTAACCGTAACCCCTAACACTAACCATAACACTTAACTGTAACCCTAAACCTAACAAGACCCCTTAACCCTAACACTAACCCCTAACCCTAGCCCTTAAACTTAACCCTAAACTTTTACCCTCACACTAACCTTTAACACTAACCATAATGCTAATCTTTAACCCTAAACCTAACACTTAACTCTTACCCTGTACGAAACCCTAACCCCTGACCTTAACCCTCACAATAAACCTTAACCCTAAACCTAACTTTAACCGTTAAAACTAACACTAACCTTAACCCTAACTCTAACCCTAACCCTTAACCCTAAGCCCTCACCCTAACACTAATCGTCATCCCTAATCCTAACCATAATCCTATCCCTAAATCTTAATCTCAGACGTCTTCCTCTCTCAGAGTTTAAAAAGCCCTCACCCTAAAATTTAACCCTAAACCTAACTGTAACTGTTTAAACTAACACTAATCTTTAACCATAACCCTAACCCTTAACCTGAACCCTAAGCCAAACTCTTAACCCTAATCCTATCCCTTAACCCTAACTCTAATCCCTAACTCGAGCGCTAACACTAACCCCAACCCTAAACCTAACCCTAGCCCCTAACCCAACCCTCACCCCAACCCCTAACCCTAACACTAACCCTAACCCCTAATGCCTAACCCCTAACCCTCATTTGAACACTCTCTCCTAAACCCAAATCCCTAACCCTAACCATAACCCTAATTCTCACACTTCTTCCATTCTAAGAGTTAACCAAGCCTACAATACAACCATGCCATGCATGAGAACAGGCTCCCCCTGATTCCTGCATGTACGTCTGAGCCCAAGGCCCAGGGTACAATGCTGTGGTGTCTCAGCGACCGATTCCACACCCTTCTCACCATAGATTAAACAGGTCCTCTGACCTTAAACTAATCGCTAAATCTAAGTCCTAACACTAACCCCTACCCTAAACAGAAACCCTGACCCAAACTCCCTTCACTAACACTATACCCTTACACCAAACCTAACCCCTAAACCTAACCCCTAAACATAACCTTAACCATGAACCCTAAACCTGAACCTAAACCCTAACACTTAAGTGTAACCCTAAACCTAACACGAACCCCTAATCCTAACCCTAAACCCTAACCCTAACCCTTCACCTTAACCCTAACCGTTAACCCTCAGCTAACCCTTAAACCTAACACTAATCCTAATCTTTACCCCTAAGCCGAACACTTAACCCTAACCCTGTACCAAACCCTAATCCCTAACACTAAGCCCTCTCCCTAACACTAAACTTCATCCCTAACCCTAACCGTAATCCTAACCCTAAATCTAATTCTCAGACTTCTTGCTTTCTCAGAGTTTAGAAAGCCTACAATCCTCCCATGCCATGCATGAAAGGAGGCTCTGCCACTGTGCCCTGCATGAAACCCAGAGGCCCATACCCAGCATACGATAGAGTGGGTTCCTGGTGACAATCCCAGCCTCCGAGCCCCCCCACCTAGTGAAGACAGGGCCTGTGCCCTAAGCATAAACACTGCCCCTAACCCATAACCATAACCCTGATCATAACATCTGACCCTGATCCTATTGCTCACCTTAACATGTAAAACTCACCATAACCCTAATCCTAACCCCTTATCCTAACGTTAATGAATAATACTTACCCTGAGGACAACACCTATCCCATAATTCTAACCCTAACTCTTATTCATAACTGTAAAACCTAATACCTAATTGTAAGCTGCTAACCCTAAATTTAACCCTACCAACAGCCCTAACACTAACCCTAACCCTAACCCTTGATCCTTAAGCCTAAACCCTAACCCTAACCCTAACCCTAAGTATAAACTCTACCCCTCACCCATAACCCTAACCCTGAACATAAAACCTAACCCTGATCCTATTGCTCACCTTAACACGTAAAGCTCACCGTAACACTAACTTTAACCGCTTACCCTAACTTTAAGCATAAAACTGACCCTGAGACCAACCCCTATGCCATAATTCTAACCCTAACTCCTTACCATAACCATAACACCTAATCCCTAACCCTAATTCTAAACTGCTAAACCTAACCTTAAGCCTACAAAAAACCTTAACGGTAACACTAACCCTAACACCTAATCCTAACCCTGTGCCTGAAAATAAACCTAACCCTTAACCTTTAACCCTAATGCTAACCCATAACCCTAACCATAACACTTTACTCTAACCCTAAATCTAACACGAACGCTTAACACTAGCCCTAAACCCTAACCCTAACCCTTAAACACAAACTTAACCATTAACACTCACACTAACCGTCAACCCTAATCCGAATTCTAATCTTTAACCCTAAACCTAACACTTAACCCTAACCCTGTACCAAACCCTAACCCCTAACCATAACCCTCACCCTAAAACGTAACCCTAAACCTAACTGTAACCGTTAAACCTAACTCTAACATTTAACCTTAACTCTACCCATAATCCCTAGCCCTAATCCCTCACCCTAGCACTAACCTCATTCCTAACCCTAACTATAATCCTAACCCTAAATCTAATTATCAGACTTCTTGCTTTCTCAGCGTTAGAAAGCCTACAATCCTCCCATGCCATGAATAAAAGGAGGCTCTACCACTGTGTCCTGCCGGAAACCCCAGTGCCCATACTCAGCATACACTAGAGTGGGTTCCCGACGACAATCGCAACCCCAAACCCCTCCCCCCCTGCCTAGTGCAGACAGGGCCCGAGTCGTAAGCATAAACCCTACCCCTCACCCCTAACCATAACCCTGAACATAACACCTGACCCTGATCCCATTGCTCACCTTAAAATGTAAATCTCACCATAACCCTAAATTTAACCCCTTATCATAACGTTAATGCATAACACTTACCCTGAGAACAACTCTTATCTCTGAATTCTAACCCTAACTCCAAGCCATAACCATAACACCTAATCCCTAATGCGAATTCTAAACTGCTAACCCTAACCTTAAACCTACCATCAAACCAAACATTACCCTAGCCCCTAACTTTAAAACTATGCCTAAAAATAACCCTAACACTTCACCCTTAATCCTAACCCCTAACTCTAACCCTAACCCTATCCCTAAGACGCTAACCATAACCCTAACTGTTAACCCTCACCCTAACACGTAACCCTGAACTTAACCCTAAACCTTAACACTAACCCTTAACCCTAACCCTAAGCCAAACCCTTAACCATAATCCTATCCTTTAACCCTAAACGCTAACCCTAATATTAACCCCAACCCTAAACCTAACCCTAGCACCCTAACCCAAACCCAACAACTAACCCCTATCCCTAACACTAACCCTAACTCCTAATCCCTAGGACCTAACCCTGACTCGAACCATAATCCCAAACTCCAAACCCCTAACCCAAACCCTAACCCTGATTCTCACACTACTTCCATTCTCAGAGTGAAGCAAGCCTACAATACAGCTATACTATGCGTGAGATGAGGCTCCACCTGAGTCCTGCATGTAGGTCCTTTCCCAAGGATCAGGGAACGATTTTGTGCTTTCGTGGAGACTCCGACAGCACCCTTCTCACCGTAGATAAAACAGGTCCTGTGCCCTTAAACTAAAAGCTAAATCTCAGCCCTAACACTAACACTAACCCCTAACGGTAAACATAAGCTCCGACCGTAACGCTGAACACGAACTCTAAAACCTTACCCTAAACCTAAGCCCTAACCCTAACACTAACCCCTAAACATAACACTAACCATGAACCCTAAACCTAACCCTAACCATAACACTTAACGCTAACCCTAAAGCCTACACGAAGACTTATTCCTAACACTAACAAAAACCCTAGCCCTTAGTCTTGATCCTTATCATTAACCCTCACACTAGCCCTTAACCCTAACCCTAATCCTAATCTTTAACCCTAAAGCTAAAACTTAAGCCTAACACTGTACCAAACGCTAAACCTTAACCTTAACCCTAACCCTAAAACATAACCATAAACCTGACTGTAACGGTTAAACCTAACACTAACCTTTAACCCTAACCACTGACCTTCAGAACGCACCCTAACACTAACCTTCATCCCTAAACATTACCATAAACCTACCCCTAAATCTAATTCTCAGACTTCTTGCTTTCTCAGAGTTTAGAAAGCCTACAATTCTCCCACGTCATGAGTAAAAGGAGGCTCTGCCACTGTGTCCTGCAAGAAACCCGGGGGCCCATAACTAGTGCATGATAGAGCGGGTTCCCAGTGGCAATCCTAGTCCCTAACCCCCCCCTCCTGGTGAAGACAGGGCCCGTGCACTAAGCAAAAACACTATCCCTAACAGATAACCCTAACTCCAAACATAAAACCTAACCCTGATCCTGTTGCTCACCTTAAAACATAAACCTAACCATAACACTAATTTATCCCCTTATGTTAACGTTAATGCATAGCACCCAAAGAAGAAGCCCTATCCCATAATTCTAAACCTAACCCCTAGCCATAACCATAACACCTCATCCATATTCTAAAGTGCCAACCCTAAACTTCAACCTACCATCAACCCTAACCCTAACCCTAACCCTTAACCCTAAGCCCTCACCCTAACACTAATCTTCATCCCTAAACCGTGCCGTAATCCTAACCCGAAATCTAATTCTCAGACTTCTTGCTTTCTCAGAGTTTTGAAAGCCTACAATCCTACTAAGCCATGCATGAAAGCCCGCTCTGCGACAGTGTCCTGCAGGAAACCAGAGGCCCATACACTGCATACGATAGAGTAGGTTACCAGCGACCATCACAGACCCCTATCTTTGCCTCCTAGTGCATACAGGGCCCGTGCCCAGAGCATAAACCCTACCCCTCACCCACAAGACTAACCCAGAACATAACACCTAACCCTGATCATACTGCTCACCTTAAGAGGTAAAGCTCACCATAACCCTAACTTTAACACCTTATCTTAACGTTAATGCATGACACCCTGAGAAAAAGCACTATACTGTAATTCTAACGCTAACTCCTAGCCATAACCATAACACCTGATCCCGAATTCTGAAACGCCAACCCTAACCTTAACCCTACCAACAACACTAACACTAACCCTAACACCTTACCCTAACCCTACGCATAAAAATAACCCTAACCGTTGATCCTTAGTCATAACCCCTAACCTTAACCCTAACACTTAACCCTAATCCCAAGCCTAACCATTAAACATAACCCTAACACTTAACCTTAAACCTAACCTTTACCTTAATGCCTAGAGATCTAACCCTAACACTGACTTACAGTTAACACTAACCCTAACCCCCTAATGTTAACCTTAAACCTGAACCATAAACCTAACCCTTAAACCTAATCCTATCCCTAACCCCCTAACCCTATCCCTGTTAACCCTCACCCTAAACCTTAACCCTGACCCTAACCCTAAACCTGAACCCTTACCCTAAGCCTAACCCTTAACCCTAACCCTATCCCTTAACCCTAACGCCTAACCCTAACGCTAACTCCAAACCTAAACCTTACCCTGGCCCCCTAAACCAGAGTTAACACCTAACCCGTAACACTAACTCTAACCCTAACCACTAATCCCTAGCACCTAACCCTGACTCCAAGCCTAACCCCTAACTCGAAACCCCTAACCCCAACCCTAACCCTAATTCTCACACTACTTCCATTCCCGAGTGAAGCAAGCCTACAATACAGCCATGCCATGTGTGAGATGAGGCTCCGCCTGAGTCCTGCATGTAGATCTTGTCCCAGGGCCCAGGGAATGATGTTGTGCTTTCGTGATGACTCCGACCGCACCCCTCTCACCGTAGATTAACCAGGTCCTGTGCCCTTAAACTGACCGATAAATCTAAGCCCTACCACCAACGCTAACCCCTGACCCTGAACCTAAGCCCCGAGCCTAAAGCCCAACACTAACTCTAAACCCTTATCCTAAACCTAATCCTTAACCCTAATGCTAACCCCTAAACGTAACCCTAACCGTGACCAGTAAACCTAACCCTAACCTCTAACACAAACCCTAACACATAACTCGAACCCTAAAGCTAACCCTAACCCATAACCCTAAACCTAAACCCTAACCCTAACTCTTAACCTTAACCCTAACCGTTAACTCTCACGCTAACCTTTAATCCTAACCCTAATCCTAATCTTCAACCGTAAACCTAACACTTAACCCTAACCCTGTACCCTAACCCTATACCAAACCCTAACCCCTCATCTTAACCCTAACCGTAAACCTCAACCCTAAACCGAACTGTAACCGTTAAACCTAAGAGTAACCTTTAACCCTAACCCTAAGCCCTCACCCTAACACTAAACTTCATCCTTAACCCTAACCAGAATCCTAACCCTAAATCTAATTCTCAGACTTCTTGCTTTCTTAGAGTTTAGAAAGCCTGCAATCCTCCCATGCCATGCGTGAAAGGAGGCTCTACCACTGTGTCCTGCATCAAACCTACGGGCCCATACCCAGAGTACGATACAGTGGGATCCTGGTGACAATCCCAGTCCCCTAACCTCCCCCCACCCCCGCCTAAGGCAGACAGGGCCCGTGCGCTAAGCATAAACAATACCTGTAACAGATATCCCTCACCGTGAACATAACACCTAACCCTGTTCCTATTTCTCCCCTTAACACGTAAACCTCACCATGAGCCTAACTTTAACCTCTTATCCTAACGTTAGTGCATAACCCATTTCCTGAGAACAACACCTATCCCATAATTCTAACCCTATCTCCTAGTCGTCACTGTAACACCTAATCCCTAACCCTAATTCTAAACCGCTAACTCTAACCGTAACCCTGCCTACAACCCTAACACTGACAGTAACCCTTACTTCTAACCCCAACGCTATGCCTAACAAAAACCCTTAACCCTTCACCCTAACCCCTGAGCATTACCCTAACCTTTAACCGTAATCCTAATCCTAACCATTAAACCTAACCCTAGCTCTTAAAGCTAACCCTAAACCTTACCCTCACGACTAGACCTAACCCTGACACTAACCTAACACCTAACCCTAACCATAACCCCTACAGCTAACCTTAACCCTGAACCCTAAACCTAACCCTAACACTGAACCCTCACTATATCCCCAACCTCTAAGCCTAATCCTAACCGTTAACCCTCACCCTAACACTTAAACTGGACCATAACACTAAACATTAACCCTAACACTAAACTTTAACCCTAAACCTGAGCCCAACCCTTAACCCTAATCCTATCCTTTTACCCTAAACCTAACTCCTAAACCTAACCCTAAGACTAACCCCAATCCTAATTCTAACCATACCCCTTCATAAAACACTAACTCCTAACCCTAACACTTACCAAAAACCCTAATCGCTAATCCCTAACACTAACGCTTAACCTTTACCGTAACCGTTAACCCTCACCCTAACCCTTAACGCTGACCCTAACCTTAACCTTTAATCTAAGCCTGACCTTAACCCTAACAGTAAGGAAAACCCTCACGCCAACCTTATCCCTTATCCCTAACCCTAACACTACAGCTAAAAATAACACTAACCTTTGATCCTTAAACCCAACCCCTAACACTTACTTTAACCCCAAACCCTAACCCTAATCCTAAGCATTAAACCTAACCCTATCTCTTAACCCTTACTCTAACGCCTAGATCTAACCCTAAAATCTAACCTACCACCTAATCCTAACCTTAAGCCCTAATGCTAACTCTAACCCTGAACCCTAAACCTACCCGTAAACCCTTAACACTAACCCTATCCATAAACCTTAACCCTGACCCTAACCATTACCCGCACCCAAGCATTTAACCCTGACCCTAACCCTAATCCTTAACGATAAACTTAACACTAAACCCCAACCCTAAGCCCAACACTTAACCCTAATCCTAACCCTTGACCCCTAACCCTAAACCTAAGCCTAACCCCAACCTGAACCCTTAATCTTGACCCTTACCCTTAACCCTCACACTAACCCTACTCCTAATCTTTAACCATGAAGCTAACACTGAAGCCTACCCCTGTGCCAAACGCTAAACCCAAACCTTAACCCGAACCCTGAGACTTAACCGTAAACTTAACTGTAACTGTTAAACCTAACACTAACCTTTAACCCCAACCCCTAACCCAAGACCCCACCCTGACACTAATCTTCATCCCTAAACATTACCAGAATCCTACCCCTAAATCTAATTCTCAGAGTTCTTGCTTTCTCAGAGTTTAGAAAGCCTACAATCCTCCCATGCCATGAGTAAAAGGGGGCTCTGCCACTGTGTCCTGCATGAAACCCAGGAGCCCATACCCAGCGTACGATAGAGTGTGTTCCCGGGGACAATCCCATCCCCCTAACCCCCGCCCCCCGCCCAGTGCAGACAGGGCCCGTACGCTAAGTATAAACACTACCCCTAACAGATAACCTTCACCCTGAACATAACACCTAACCCTGATCCTATTGCTCACCTTAAAACATAAACCTCCCCGTAACCCTAACTTAGCCCCTTAACTTAACGTGAATGCATAACACCTTGAGAAGAAGCCCTATCCCGTAATTCTAATCCTAAACCATAGTCATAACCGTAACACCTCATCCCTAATTCTAAAACGTCAAACCTAACCTTCACCCTACCAGCAACCCTAACCCTAACCCTAACCCCTAACCCTAAGCCCTCACCCTAACCACTAATCTTCATCCCTAAACCGTGCCGTAATCCTAACCCGAAATCTAATTCTCAGACTTCTTGCTTTCTCAGAGTTTTGAAAGCCTACAATCCTACTAAGCCATGCATGAAAGCCGGCTCTGCCACAGTGTCCTGCATGAAACCCAGAGGCCCATACACTGCGTGCGATAGAGTGGGTTCCCAGCGACCATCACAGACCCCTAACTTCGCCTCCTAGTGCATACAGGGCCCGTGCCCTAAGGATAAACCCTACCCCTCACCCATAACCCTAACCCAGAACATAACACCTAACCCTGATCCTACTGCTCACCTTAACAGGTAAAGCTCACCGTAACCCTAACTTTAACCCCTTATCTTAACGTTAATGCATGACACCCTGAGAACAAGACCTGTACCGTAAATCTAACGCTAACTCCTAGCCATAACCATAACACCTAATCCCTAATTCTGAAACGCCAACCCTAACCTTAACCCTACCAACAACACTAACACTAACCCTAACCCCTTACGCTAACCCTACGCCTAAAAATAACCCTAACCTTTGATCCTGAGTCATTACCCATAATCTTAACCCTAATCCTCAACCCTAATCCCAATCCTTAACCATTAAACTTAACCCTAACTCTTAACCCTAACCCTGACCTTTACCCTAATGCCTAGAGATCTAACCGCAACACTGACCTACAGTTACACTAACCCTACCCTCTAATGCTAACCTTAAACCTGAAACATAAACCTAACCCTTAACCCTAACCCTATCCCTAACCCCCTTACCCTAACTCTAACTGTTAACCCTCACCCTAACCCTCAACCTTGACCCTAACCTTAAACCTTAATCCTAACCATGCGTTTCATGAGCCTCTGCCTTTGTCCTGCGTGACAGTTGAAGCCCAACACCCAGGGTAAGATGAAGTGGGGACGCAGCCTTGCTCCACACCCACAGTGCCCCGTACATTAGACGGGGCCCGTGCCCTAACACACACCGTTAAACGTAAGCCCTAACCCTATCACTAAACCAAACCCTTCGTAAGCCCCGAATCTAACTCCTAACAGTAACCCTAATCCCTGACCCTTACTCTTGCCTCTCACCCTAAACCTAAACCCAACCACTAAACATAATCCTAATCTCTAACCCTAACAGTAATCCTAACCCTAATTCTAACCTAAAACCCTAACCCCTAAATCTAATCCTAGTCCCTAACACCTAACCTTACCCTAAACCGAATTCCAATTCTCAGAGTTCTTCAATTCAAAAACTTAAAAAAGCCTACAATCCACCAATGCCCTGTCTGAGATGAGCGTCCGCCCCTATGTCCTGCATGACAGGCAGGCGCCAATGCCCAGGGTACTATGGAGTGGAGTCCTGGGGTCTGTAGGCTTGCTAAACTCCAGTTTGGAAGAATTGCTATAGTCATATATAGGGATGCTTACATTTACTTATAGAAAGCAACTATTGATGTGTGATTTGTAGGCTTGCCTTACTCTAGTTTGGATGAAGAAGCTGAATCATATATAGGAATATTAGCCTTGAGTTAGAGGAAGCATCTATGGGGGGTGCTTTTTTGGCTTGTTAAACTCTGGTTTGGAAGAAGTTCGAGAGTCTTATATAGGAACAATATCATTCATTCAGAGAAAGCAATTATAGGGAGTTGGTTTGTAGGCTTGCTAAGCTCTAGTTTGGAGGAAGGCGAGAGTCATATATAGGAACGCTTACGTTCACATAAAGCGTCTATGGGGGGACGGATTCTAGGCTTCCTAAACTCTAGCTTGGAAAAAGAGGAGTTATGTATAGGAACTCTCGGCGGGGGATTTGTAGCATTGCTAAAATCTTAGATTGGAAAAGTTGCGAGAGTCATACATAGGAATGTTAACATTCACTCAATGAAAGCAACTATAAGGGGTGCTTTCCAGGCTGGCTACACTCTAATTTGGAAAAAGTGCGACAGTCATATATAGGAAGGCTTATATTCACTCAGACAAAGCAATTATGTGTAGGTGTATAGTAGGCATGCTAACTCTAGTTTGGAAAATTTCGAGAGCCATGTATAAGAAAGCTTACAGTAACTTAGAGAAAGCAACGAACAGGGGTGGAGTGTAGACTTGCTAAACTCTAGTTTGGAGGAAGTGCCATAGTCATATATAGGAACGCTTAAATTCGTTCAGAGAAAACAGCTGTCGGGGATTGGTTTGTAGACTTATTCAACTCTAGTTTGGAAGAAGTGCGAGAGACATATATAGGAATGTTTACATTGACTCAAAGAAAGCAACTATGGGGGAGTGTTATTTTGGCATGCCAGATGTTAGTTAAGAAGAGGTACAAGACTCATATATAGGAACGCTTACATTCACACAGCGAGAGCAACTACGGAGTAGTGTCAGGTAGACATATTAAAGTCTAGTTTGGGAGAAGTTCCAGAGTCCTATATAGGAAAGGTAACAGCCACTTTGAAAAAGCAAGTCTTGGCGGGTGGTTTGTAGGCCTGCAAAACCCTGTTTTGGTTGAAGTGTGAGAGTCATATATGAGAACGCTTACATTCACTCAGAGAAAGCAATGATGGGGTGTTTGTAGGCTTACTAAACTGCAGTTTGGAAGAAGCAGGAGAATCACATATAGGAGCACATACATTTTGACGCACTGAAAGTAACTATGGGGTGGTGTTTTATAGGCATGCTAAACTCTAGTTTGGACGAAGTTTGAGAATCACATATAAGAAAGCTTAGAGTCACTTAGAGAAAGCAAATCTCTGGGTGTGGAATGTAGGCCTGCTAAACTCTATTTTGGTTTAAGAGTGAGAGTCATATATGGGAAGGCTTACATTCCCTCAGAGAAAGCAACGACGGCGTGGTGGTTTGTAGGCATACTAAACTCTAGTTTGGAAGAAGTAGGAGAATGATATATGGGAACGCTTACATTCGCGTAGAGAAAGCAATTATGGGGTGGCGTTTTTGTAGCCATGCTAATCTCTAGTTTGGAAGAAGTTAAGGAGTAATATATAGGAAAGGGTACAGTCATAGTAACCAACTCTCGGGGGATGTTTTGTACACCTGCAAAACTCCAGTTTGGAAGTGGGAGAGAGTCATATTGGGGACCGCGTGCATTCACTCAGAGAAATCAACGATGGGATTGTGATTTGTAGGCATAGTCAACTCTAGTTTGGAAGAAGTACGAGAATTGTATATAGGAACGCTTACCTTCACGCAGAGAAAGCAACTATGGAGTGATGTTTGTATGCCTACTAAAATATAGTTTGGAGGAAGTTCGAGAGCCATATCTGGGAAGCTTACAGTCACTTAGAGAAAGCAACCCTCGGGGGTGTTTCGTAGGCCTGCTAAACTCTATTTTCAATGAAGTGTTAGAATAATATATGGGAACTCAGTGAAAGCAACGTTGTGGTTGTGGTTCCTAGAAGAAGCAAGAGAATCACATGTAGAACCGCTTACATTCCGGCACCGAATGCAACTATGGGGTGGTGTTTTGTAGGCTTGCAAAACTCTAGTTTGGACGAAGTTTGAGAGTCATATATAGGAAAGTTTACAGTCACGTAGAGAAAGCAACTCTCTGGGTGTGGAATGTAGACTTATTTTGGTTGAAATAGAGTTATTTTGGTTGAAGTGTGAGAGTCATATATGGGAACGCTTACATTCACTCAGAGAAAACAACGTTTGGGTGGTGGTTTGTAGGGCATACTAAACTGTAGTTTGGAAGAAGTACGAGAGTCCTATATAGGAACACTTACATTCACACAGAGAAAGCACTTATGGCATCAGGTTTTGTAGGCATGCTAAACTGCAGTTTGGAAGAAGTTGGAGAACCTTATACAGGAAAGATTACCGTCACCTAGGGAAAGCAACTCTCGGGAGATTTTTTTTGTACACATGCTAAACTCTAATTTGGATGAAGTGTGAGAGTCAAACATGGGACCGCTTACATTCCCTCAGAGAAACAACACTGGGGTGGTTTTTGTAGGCATACTAAATAGTTTGGAAGAAGTACGAGAATGATATTTGGGAAGGCTTACATTCACACAGAGAAAGCAACTACGGGGTGGTGTTTTGTAAGCATGCTATAGTTTGGAAGAAGTTCCAAACCTGAACAGTCATTTAGAGAAAGCAACTCTTGGTGGGTGATTTTTAGGTCTGCTAAATTGTATTTTGAAAGAAGTACCAGAGTCATATATACTAATGCTTACATTCATGCAAAGAAAAAACCATGGGGTGATGTTTTGTGGGCATGTTAACCTGTAGTTTGGAAGAAGTTGGAGAGTCTTATTTAGGAAAGCTTACAGTCACCTAGAGAAAGCAACTCTCGGGAGAGCCTTTCTTGGCCTGCTAAACTCTACTTTGCATCAATTGTGAGAGTCAAACATGGGAATGCTTTCATTCATTCAGAGAACGCAACGTTTGGGTGGTGGTTTGTAGGCATTCTAAACTGTATTTTGGAGGAAGTACGAGAGTCATGTATATGAACGCTTACATTCATGCAGAGAAAGCAACTGTGGGGTGGTTTCTAGGCATGCTAAACTCTAGTTTGGACGAAGTTTGACAATCACATATAAGAAAGCTTAGAGTCGCTTAAAGCAAATCTCTGGGTGTGGAATGTAGGTGTGCCAAACTCCATTTTGGTTTCAGAGTGAGAGTCATATATGGGAAGGCTTACATTCACTCAGAGAAAGCAACGATGGTGTGGTCGTTTGTAGGCGTACTGAACTCTAGTTTGGAAGAAGTAGGAGAATGATATATGGGAACGCTTACATTCATGCAGAGAAAGCAATTATGGGGTGGCTTTTTTGTAGCCATGCAAATCTCTATTTTGCAAGAAGTTAAAGAGTAATATATAGGAAAGCGTACCGTCATTTATAGAAACCAACTTTCGGGGGATGATTTGTAGGCCTGCAAAACTCTACTTTGGAAGAAGGGGGAGAGTCATATGGGGGACTAGGTATATTCACTCGGAGAAATCAACGATGGGGTTGTGGTTTGTAGGCATACTAAACTCTAGTTTGGAAGAAGTACGAGAATCATTTATAGGAACGCTTACATTCATGCAGAGAAAGCAACTATGGAGTGATGTTTGTATGCCTACTAAACGATAGATTGGAGGATGTTCGAGAGTCATATCTGGAAAGCTTACAGTCATTTAGAGAAAGCAACTCTCTGGGGGTGGTTCGTAGGCCTGCTAAACTCTATTTTCAATGAAGTGTTCGAATCATATACAGGAATGCTTACATTCACTCAGAGAAAGCAACGTTGGGGTGGCCGTTTTTGAGCATACTAAACTCTACTTTGGAAGAGGTACGAGAGACATACATAGGAACGCTTACATTAACACAGAGAAAGCAAATACGGGGTGCTGTAGTGCAGGCATGCTAAACTATAGATTGGAAGAAGTTCGAAAGCTGACAGTCACTTAGAGAAAGCAACTCTTGGCGGGTGATTTTTAGGTCTGCTAAATTGTATTTTGAAAGACGTACAAGAGTCATATATACAAACGCTTACATTTATGCAGAGAAAGAAACTATGGGGTGATGTGTTGTTGGCATGCTAAACTGCAGTTTGAAAGGACTTCCAGAGTGTTATATAGGATAGCTACAGTCATCTAGAGAAAACAACACTCGGGACAGCTTTGCAAGCCTCTAAACACTAATTAGCAGCAATTGTGAGAGTCAAATATGGGAACGCTTACATTCACGGAGAGAACACAACGTTTGGGTGGTGGTTTGTAGGCATAATAACTGTAGGTCGGAAGAAGTAGGAGAGTCATATATATGAACAGTTACATTCACGCAGAGAAAGAAACTGTTGGGTGGTGTATGTACGCATGTTAATCTATACTTTGGAGGAAGTTTGAGAGTCATATCTGGGGAAAATTACAGTCACATAGCTAAATCAACCATCGGGGACTGGTTTGTAGGTCTGCTAAATTCTATTTTGGAAAAAGTGATTCATATAAGGGAATGCTTATGTTCACTCAGAGAAAGCAACGATGCGGTGGTGTATTGTTGGCATGCTAAACTTTAGTTTGGAAGAAGTTCGAGAGTTTTACATAGGAAAGCTTACATTCACCTAGAGAAAGCAACTCTCAGGATGTGGTTTATAGGCCTGGTGAACTCTAATTTGGATCAAGTGTGAGAGTCATACATATGAGTTCCAAAATACAGTTTAGTATGCCTACAAACCACCAGCCTAACATTGCTTTCTCTGAGTGGATATAGGCCTTCCCTTATATGAATCTCGGACTGCTTTCAAAATGCAATTTGCCGGACCTACAAAACACCGCCCGAGAGTTGCTTTCTCTCACTATAAGCTTTTCTATATATGACTTTGGGACATAGTTTAGCATGCCAACAAAAGGCCACCCCATAGTTTGCGTGAATGTAAGCTTTCCTATGCATCACGCTCGTACTTCTTCCAAAGTATAGTACACCTACCAACCACCTCCCCAACGTTGCTTTTTCTGAGTGAATGTAAGCATTCTTTTATTCTCGTACTTCCTCCAAACTCCAGTTTAGTGTGACTAAAAATCACCACCGCAACCTTGCTTTCTCTGAGTGAATGTTAGCGTTCCCATTTATGATTCACACTTCACCCAAAATAGAATTTAGCAGAACTACAAACCGGCCCCCAAGGGTTGCTTTCTCTGTGAGACTGTAAGCTTTCCTATTACTCTTAACTTCTTCGCAACTAGAGATTTGCATGCCTACAAAACACCACCCCATAGTTGCCCTCTCTGCGTGAATGTAAGCACTCATATATATGACTCTGCTACTTCTTCCAAAATACAGTTTAGTATGCTTACAAACAACCAACCAAACGTTGCGTTCTCTGAGAGAATGTTAGCGTTCCCAAGTATGACTGTTCCAAATGATGCAAAGTAGAGTTTAGCAGGCTTACAAACTATCTCTCGAAAGTTGCTTCCTCTGGGGGACTGTAAGCTTTCCTATAAAAGACTGTCGAACTTCTTCGAAACTACATTTCAGCACGCCAACAAAACATCACCACATAGTTTCTTTCTCAGCATAAATATAAGCGATTTTATATATGACTCTTGTACTTCTATCAAAATACAATTTAGCAGACCTCAAAATCAACCGCCAAGAGTTGCTTTCTCTAAGTCACTGTCAGCTTTCGAACTTCTTCCAAATTATATTTTATCATGCCTACAAAACACCACCCCATAGTTGCTTTCTCTGCGTCCATATAAGCGTTCATATATATGACTCTCGTACTTCTTCCAAACTGGAGTTAGTATACCTACAAACCGGCACCCAATTTACCTTTCTCTGAGTGAATGAAGCGTATCCATGTATGCCTCTTTCACTTCATCCAAATTAGAGTTTAGCGGCCCACAAACCACCTCCTGTGAGTTGCTTTCTCTAGGTGACTGTAAACTTTCCTATATAAGACTCTCGAACTTCTTCCAAACTACAGTTTAGCATGCCAACAATACAGCGCCCCATCGTTGATTTCTCTGAGTGAACATAAGCGTTCCCATATATGACTCTCACTCTTCTTCCAAAATAGAATTTAGCAGACCTACACAACACCCGATGGTTCCAATTCTCTAGGTGACTTTAATTTTTCCCACATATGACTCTCGAACTTCCTCCAAACTAGATTATGATGATTACATAGGCCACCCCACAGTTGCTTTCTCTGCGTGAATGTAACCGTTCATATATGACTCTCCTACTTCTTTTGAACTACAGCATTTATTCCTACAAACCATCACGACAACGTTCTTTCTGTGAGTGAATGCAAGCGTTCTCACACTTCATCCAAATTACAGTTTAGCAGACCTACCAACAAACTACAGAGAGTTGTTTTTCTCTGTGTCACTGTAATCTTTCCTATGTAAGGCTCTCGAACTTCTTCGAAACCACAGTTTAGCATGCCAACAAAATACGATCACAGAGTTGCTTTCTCTGCGTGAATGTAAGCATTCGTATATATGACTCTCCTACTTCCTCCAAAATACAGTTTAGAATGCTTACAAACCACCACCCAAACGTTGCGTTCTCTGAGTCAATGTAAGCGTTCCCATGTTTGACTCTCACAATTGATGCAATCTAGAATTTAGCATGCTTAGAAACAATCTCCCGAGAGTTGCTTTCTCTGGGTGACTGTAAACTTTCCTATGTAAGACTCGCGAACTTCTTCCAAACTACAGTTTAGCATGCCAAAAAACCACCGCCCCATAGTTGATTTCTCTTCGTGATCATAAGCGTTCCCATATATGACTCTCATTCTTCTTTCAAAATAGAATTTAGCAGATCTACAAAATGGCCCCCGATGGTTGCTTTCTCTAAGTGACTGTAATTTTCCCCAGATATGACTCTCGAAATTCCTCCAAACTACAGATTAGCATGCATACATAGGCCACCCAACAGTTGCTTTCTCTGCGTGAATGTAACCGTTCATATATGACTCTCCTACTTCTTCCGAACTACAGTTATTATGCCTACAAACCACCACCCAAACGTTGTGTTCTCTGAGTGAATGTAAGCGTTCCCATGTTTGACTCTCACAATCGCTGCTTGTTAGAGTTTAGCAGGCTTGCAAAGCTCTCCTGAGTGTTGCTTTCTCTAGGTGACTGTAAGCTATCCTACATAACACTCTCGAACTTCTTCCAAACTGCAGTTTAGCATCCCCACAACACATCACCCCATAGTTTCTTTCTACGCATGAATGTAAGCGTTTGTATATAAGACTCTGACACGTCTTTCAAAATACAATTTAGCAGACTTAAAAAATCACCCGCCAAGAGTTGCTTTCTCTAAGTGACTGTCAGCTTTCGAACTTCTTCCAATCTATAGTTTAGCATGCCTGCACTACAGCACCCCGTATTTGCTTTCTCTGTGTTAATGTAAGCGTTCGTATTTATGTCTCTTGTACCTCTTCCAAAGTAGAGTTTAGTATGCTCACAAACGGCCACCCCAACGTTGCTTTCTCTGAGTGAATGTAAGCGTTCCTCTATATGATTTTAACACTTCTTTGAAAATAGAGTTTAGCAGGCCTACGAACCACCCCCCGAGAGTTTCTTTCTCTAAATGACTGTAAGCTTTCCAGATATGACTCTCGAACATCCTCCAAACTATAGTTTAGTAGGCATACACACATCACTCCATAGCTGGTTTGTCTGCGTGAATGTAACCGTTCATATATATGACTTTCCTACTTCTTCCGAACTACAATTAAGGCCACAAACTGCAACCCAAACCTTGCGTTCTGAGTGGATGTAAACCTTCCCATACTTGACTTTAAGAGTTGGTGCAAATTATCAGGCTTAGAAACCATCTCCCAAGAGTTGCTCTCTCTAGGTGACTGTAAGCTTTGCTATATAAGATTCTAAACTTCCTCCAAACTATAGTTTAGTAGGCATACAAACCTCACTCCATAGTTGCTTTCTCTGCATGAATGTAAGCGTTCCTATATATGATTCTCGTACTTTCTCCAAACTAGAGTTTAGTATGCCTACAAAACACAACCCCATCCTCGATTTCTCTGAGTCAATGTACGTGGTCCCCAATATGACTCTCCCACTTCTTCCAAAGTAGAGTTTTGCAGGCCTTCCCTTCATCCCCCGAAAGTTGGTTTCTATAAATGAGTGTACGCTTTCCTATATAACTTCTTCCAAACTAGAGATTAGCATGGCTACAAAAAAGCCACCCCATAATTGCTTTCTCTGCATGAATGTAAGCGTTCCCATATATCATTTTCCTACTTCTTCCAAACTAGAGTTTAGTATGCCTACAAACCACCACACCATCGTTGCTTTCTCTGAGTGAATGTAACCCTTTCCATATATGACTCTCAATCTAAACCAAAATAGAGTTTAGCAGGCCTACATTCCACACCCAGAGATTTGCTTTCTCTAAGTGACTCTAAGCTTTCTTATATGTGATTCTCAATCTTCGTCCAAACTAGAGTTTAGCACGCCTAGAAAACACCACCCCACAGTTCCTTTCTCTGCATGAATGTAAGCGTTTGAATATATGACTCTGGTACTTC
The DNA here is from genome assembly GCF_041146395.1 of Eulemur rufifrons. Classification (NCBI taxonomy): domain Eukaryota; kingdom Metazoa; phylum Chordata; class Mammalia; order Primates; family Lemuridae; genus Eulemur; species Eulemur rufifrons. Next base: position 422,461 of record NW_027182934.1, read on the forward strand.
TTTCAAAATACAATTTAGCAGACCGAAAAATCCACCGCCAAGAGTTGCTTTCTCTAAGTGACTGTCTGCTTTCGAACTTCTTCCAAACTATATTTTAGCAGGCCTACAAAACACCACCCCATAGTTGCTTTCTCTGCGTCCGTATAAGCGTTCATATATATGACTCTAGTACTTCTTCCAAACTGGAGTTAGTATACCTACAAACCGGCACCCCAATTTACCTTTCTCTGAGTGAATGAAGCGTATCCATGTATGCCTCTTTCACTTCATCCAAATTAGAGTTTAGCGGCTTACAAACCACCTCCTGTGAGTTGCTTTCTCTAGGTGACTGTAAACTTTCCTATATAAGACTCTCGAACTTCTTCCAAACTACAGTTTAGCATGCCAACAATACAGCGCCCCATCGTTGATTTCTCTGAGTCAACATAAGCGTTCCCATATATGACTCTCACTCTTCTTCCAAAATAGAATTTAGCAGACCTACACACCAGCCCCCGATTGTTCCTTTCTCTATGTGACTCTAATTTTCCCCAGATATGACTCTCGAACTTCCTCCAAACTACAGATTATGATGATTACATATGCCACCCCACAGTTGCTTTCTCTGCGTGAATGTAACCGTTCATATATGACTCTCCTACTTCTTCGAACTACAGTTGTTATTCCTACAAACCACCACGACATAGTTCTTTCTCTGAGTGAATGCAAGCGTTCTCACACATCATCCAAATTACAGTTTAGTAGACCTACCAACAAACTACAGAGAGTTGTTTTCTCTGTGTCACTGTAATCTTTCCTATATAAGGCTCTCGAACTTCTTCCAAACCACAGTTTAGCATGCCAACAAAATACGATCACAGAGTTGCTTTCTCTGCGTGAATGTAAGCATTCGTATATATGACTCTCCTACTTCCTCCAAAATACAGTTTAGAATGCTTACAAACCACCACCCAAACGTTGCGTTCTCTGAGTGAATGTAAGCGTTCCCATGTTTGACTCTCACAATTGATGCAAATTAGAGTTTAGCACGCTTAGAAACAATCTGCCGAGAGTTACTTTCTCTAGGTGACTGTAAGCTTTCTTATATAAGACTCGCGAACTTCTTCCAAACTACACTTTAGAATCCCAATGAAACACTGCCCCATCGTTGATTTCTCTGAGTGAACATAAGCGTTCCCACATATGAATTTCACTCTTCTTCCAAAATAGAATTTAGCAGATCTACAAAACGGCCCCCGATTGTTGCTTTCTCTAAGTGACTGCAATTTTCCCCAGATATGACTCTCGAACTTCCTCCAAAGTATAGATTAACATGCGTACATACACCACCCAACAGTTTCTTTCTCTGCGTGAATGTAACCGTTCATATATATGACTCTCCTACTTCTTCCGAACTACAGTTATTATGCCTACAAACCACCACCCAAACGTTGTGTTCTCTCCGTGAATGTAAGCGTTCCCATGTTTGACTCTCACAATTGCTGCTAATTAGTGTTTAGAGGCTTGTATAGCTGTCCCGAGTGTTGCTTTCTCTAGGTGACTGTAAGCTATCCTATATAACACTCTCGAACTCCTTCCAAACTGCAGTTTAGCATGCCAACAACACATCACCCCATAGTTTCTTTCTCTGCATGAATGTAAGCGTTTGTATATGACTCTGGTACGTCTTTCAAAATACAATTTAGCAGACCTAAAAATCACCCGCCAAGAGTTGCTTTCTCTAAGTGACTGTCAGCTTTCGAACATCTTCCAATCTATAGTTTAGCATGCCTGCACTACAGCACCCCGTATTTGCTTTCTCTGTGTTAATGTAAGCGTTACTACTTGTCTCTCGTACCTCTTCCAAAGTAGAGTTTACTATGCTCAAAAACGGCCACCCCAACGTTGCTTTCTCTGAGTGAATGTAAGCGTTCCTGTATATGATTCGAACACTTCATTGAAAATAGAGTTTAGCAGGCCTACGAACCACCCCCAGAGAGTTGCTTTCTCTAAATGAATGTAAGCTTTCCAGATATGACTCTCGAGCATCCTCCAATCTATCGTTTAGTAGGCATACAAACATCACTCCATAGTTGCTTTCTCTGCATGAATGTAAGCGTTCCTATATATGATTCTCGTCCTTCTTCCAAACTAGAGTTTACTTTGCCTACAAACCACAACCCCATCGTTGATTTCTCCGAGTGAATGTACCCAGTCCCCCATATGATTCTCCCCCTTCTTCCAAAGTAGAGTTTTGCAGGCCTACAAACCATCCCCCGAAAGTTGGTTTCTATAAATGACGGTACGCTTTCCTATATATTTCTCTTTAACTTCTTGCAAAATAGAGATTAGCATGGCTACAAAAAAGCCACCCCATAATTGCTTTCTCTGCATGAATGTAAGCGTTCCCATATATCATTCTCCTACTTCTTCCAAACTAGAGTTCAGTATGCCTACAAACCACCACACCATCGTTGCTTTCTCTGAGTGAATGTAAGCCTTCCCATATATGACTCTCACTCCGAAACCAAAATAGAGTTTAGCACTCCTACATTCCACACCCAGAGATTTGCTTTAAGCGACTCTAAGCTTTCTTATACGTGATTCTCAAACTTCGTCCAAACTAGAGTTTAGCATGCCTAGAAAACACCACCCCAGAGTTGCTTTCTCTGCATGAATGTAAGCGTTTGAATATATGAATCTGGTATTTCTTTCAAAATACAATTCAGCAGACCGAAAAATGAACCGCCGAGAGTTGCTTTCTCTAAGTGACTGTCTGCTTTCGAACTTCTTCCAAACTATATTTTAGCAGGCCTGCAAAACACCACCCCATAGTTGCTTTCTCTGCGTCCATATAAGCGTTCATATATATGACTCTAGTACTTCTTCCAAACTGGAGTTAGTATACCTACAAACCGGCACCCCAATTTACCTTTCTCTGAGTGAATGAAGCGTATCCATGTATGCCTCTTTCACTTCATCCAAATTAGAGTTTAGCGGCTTACAAACCACCTCCTGTGAGTTGCTTTCTCTAGGTGACTGTAAACTTTCCTATATAAGACTCTCGAACTTCTTCCAAACTACAGTTTAGCATGCCAACGATACAGCGTCCCATCGTTGATTTCTCTGAGTCAACATAAGCGTTCCCATATATGACTCTCACTCTTCTTCCAAAATAGAATTTAGCAGACCTACACACCAGCCCCCGATTGTTCCTTTCTCTATGTGACTCTAATTTTCCCCAGATATGACTCTCGAACTTCCTCCAAACTACAGATTATGATGATTACATACGCCACCCCACAGTTGCTTTCTCTGCGTGAATGTAACCGTTCATATATGACTTTCCTACTTCTTCGAACTACAGTTGTTATTCCTACAAACCACCACGACAAAGTTCTTTCTCTGAGTGAATGCAAGCGTTCTCACACATCATCCAAATCACAGTTTAGCAGACCTACCAAGAAACTACAGAGAGTTGTTTTCTCTGTGTCACTGTAATCTTTCCTATACAAGGCTCTCGAACTTCTTCCAAACCACAGTTTAGCATGCCAACAAAATACGACCACAGAGTTGCTTTCTCTGCGTGAATGTAAGCATTCGTATATATGACTCTCCTACTTCCTCCAAAATACAGTTTAGAATGCTTAAAAACCAGCCACCCAAACGTTGCGTTCTCTGAGTGAATGTAAGCGTTCCCATGTTTGACTCTCACAATTGCTGCTAATTAGTGTTTAGAGGCTTGTAAAGCTGTCCCGAGTGTTGCTTTCTCTAGGTGACTGTAAGCTAGCCTATATAACACTCTCGAACACCTTCCAAACTGCAGTTTAGCATCCCCACAACACATCACCCCATAGTTTCTTTCTCTGCATGAATGTAAGCGTTTGTATATGACTCTGGTACGTCTTTCAAAATACAATTTAGCAGACCTAAAAATCACCCGCCAAGAGTTGCTTTCTCTAAGTGACTGTCAGCTTTCGAACTTCTTCTAATCTATAGTTTAGCATGCCTGCACTACAGCACCCCGTATTTGCTGTCTCTGTGTTAAGGTAAGCGTTACTATTTGTCTCTCGTACCTCTTCCAAAGTAGAGTTTAGTATGCTCAAAAACGGCCACCCCAACGTTGCTTTCTCTGAGTGAATGTAAGCGTTCCTGTATATGATTCGAACACTTCATTGAAAATAGAGTTTAGCAGGCCTACGAACCACCCCCAGAGAGTTGCTTTCTCTAAATGAATGTAAGCTTTCCAGATATGACTCTCGAGCATCCTCCAATCTATCGTTTAGTAGGCATACAAACATCACTCCATAGTTGCTTTCTCTGCATGAATGTAAGCGTTCCTATATATGATTCTCGTCCTTCTTCCAAACTAGAGTTTACTTTGCCTACAAACCACAACCCCATCGTTGATTTCTCCGAGTGAATGTACCCAGTCCCCCATATGATTCTCCCCCTTCTTCCAAAGTAGAGTTTTGCAGGCCTACAAACCATCCCCCGAAAGTTGGTTTCTATAAATGACGGTACGCTTTCCTATATATTTCTCTTTAACTTCTTGCAAAATAGAGATTAGCATGGCTACAAAAAAGCCACCCCATAATTGCTTTCTCTGCATGAATGTAAGCGTTCCCGTATATCATTCTCCTACTTCTTCCAAACTAGAGTTCAGTATGCCTACAAACCACCACACCATCGTTGCTTTCTCTGAGTGAATGTAAGCCTTCCCATATATGACTCTCACTCCGAAACCAAAATAGAGTTTAGCACGCCTACATTCCACACCCAGAGATTTGCTTTAAGCGACTCTAAGCTTTCTTATATGTGATTCTCAAACTTCGTCCAAACTAGAGTTTAGCATGCCTAGAAAACACCACCCCAGAGTTGCTTTCTCTGCATGAATGTAAGCGTTTGAATATATGACTCTGGTATTTCTTTCAAAATACAATTCAGCAGACCGAAAAATGAACCGCCGAGAGTTGCTTTCTCTAAGTGACTGTCTGCTTTCGAACTTCTTCCAAACTATATTTTAGCAGGCCTACAAAACACCACCCCATAGTTGCTTTCTCTGCGTCCATATAAGCGTTCATATATATGACTCTAGTACGTCTTCCAAACTGGAGTTAGTATACCTACAAACCGGCACCCCAATTTACCTTTCTCTGAGTGAATGAAGCGTATCCATGTATGCCTCTTTCACTTCATCCAAATTAGAGTTTAGCGGCTTACAAACCACCTCCTGTGAGTTGCTTTCTCTAGGTGACTGTAAACTTTCCTATATAAGACTCTCGAACTTCTTCCAAACTACAGTTTAGCATGCCAACGATACAGCGTCCCATCGTTGATTTCTCTGAGTCAACATAAGCGTTCCCATATATGACTCTCACTCTTCTTCCAAAATAGAATTTAGCAGACCTACACACCAGCCCCCGATTGTTCCTTTCTCTATGTGACTCTAATTTTCCCCAGATATGACTCTCGAACTTCCTCCAAACTACAGATTATGATGATTACATACGCCACCCCACAGTTGCTTTCTCTGCGTGAATGTAACCGTTCATATATGACTCTCCTACTTCTTCGAACTACAGTTGTTATTCCTACAAACCACCACGACAAAGTTCTTTCTCTGAGTGAATGCAAGCGTTCTCACACTTCATCCAAATCACAGTTTAGCAGACCTACCAAGAAACTACAGAGAGTTGTTTTCTCTGTGTCACTGTAATCTTTCCTATACAAGGCTCTCGAACTTCTTCCAAACCACAGTTTAGCATGCCAACAAAATACGACCACAGAGTTGCTTTCTCTGCGTGAATGTAAGCATTCGTATATATGACTCTCCTACTTCCTCCAAAATACAGTTTAGAATGCTTAAAAACCAGCCACCCAAACGTTGCGTTCTCTGAGTGAATGTAAGCGTTCCCATGTTTGACTCTCACAATTGCTGCTAATTAGTGTTTAGAGGCTTGTAAAGCTGTCCCGAGTGTTGCTTTCTCTAGGTGACTGTAAGCTAGCCTATATAACACTCTCGAACACCTTCCAAACTGCAGTTTAGCATCCCCACAACACATCACCCCATAGTTTCTTTCTCTGCATGAATGTAAGCGTTTGTATATGACTCTGGTACGTCTTTCAAAATACAATTTAGCAGACCTAAAAATCACCCGCCAAGAGTTGCTTTCTCTAAGTGACTGTCAGCTTTCGAACTTCTTCTAATCTATAGTTTAGCATGCCTGCACTACAGCACCCCGTATTTGCTGTCTCTGTGTTAAGGTAAGCGTTACTATTTGTCTCTCGTACCTCTTCCAAAGTAGAGTTTAGTATGCTCAAAAACGGCCACCCCAACGTTGCTTTCTCTGAGTGAATGTAAGCGTTCCTGTATATGATTCGAACACTTCATTGAAAATAGAGTTTAGCAGGCCTACGAACCACCCCCAGAGAGTTGCTTTCTCTAAATGAATGTAAGCTTTCCAGATATGACTCTCGAGCATCCTCCAATCTATCGTTTAGTAGGCATACAAACATCACTCCATAGTTGCTTTCTCTGCATGAATGTAAGCGTTCCTATATATGATTCTCGTCCTTCTTCCAAACTAGAGTTTACTTTGCCTACAAACCACAACCCCATCGTTGATTTCTCCGAGTGAATGTACCCAGTCCCCCATATGATTCTCCCCCTTCTTCCAAAGTAGAGTTTTGCAGGCCTACAAACCATCCCCCGAAAGTTGGTTTCTATAAATGACGGTACGCTTTCCTATATATTTCTCTTTAACTTCTTGCAAAATAGAGATTAGCATGGCTACAAAAAAGCCACCCCATAATTGCTTTCTCTGCATGAATGTAAGCGTTCCCGTATATCATTCTCCTACTTCTTCCAAACTAGAGTTCAGTATGCCTACAAACCACCACACCATCGTTGCTTTCTCTGAGTGAATGTAAGCCTTCCCATATATGACTCTCACTCCGAAACCAAAATAGAGTTTAGCACGCCTACATTCCACACCCAGAGATTTGCTTTAAGCGACTCTAAGCTTTCTTATATGTGATTCTCAAACTTCGTCCAAACTAGAGTTTAGCATGCCTAGAAAACACCACCCCAGAGTTGCTTTCTCTGCATGAATGTAAGCGTTTGAATATATGACTCTGGTATTTCTTTCAAAATACAATTCAGCAGACCGAAAAATGAACCGCCGAGAGTTGCTTTCTCTAAGTGACTGTCTGCTTTCGAACTTCTTCCAAACTATATTTTAGCAGGCCTACAAAACACCACCCCATAGTTGCTTTCTCTGCGTCCATATAAGCGTTCATATATATGACTCTAGTACGTCTTCCAAACTGGAGTTAGTATACCTACAAACCGGCACCCCAATTTACCTTTCTCTGAGTGAATGAAGCGTATCCATGTATGCCTCTTTCACTTCATCCAAATTAGAGTTTAGCGGCTTACAAACCACCTCCTGTGAGTTGCTTTCTCTAGGTGACTGTAAACTTTCCTATATAAGACTCTCGAACTTCTTCCAAACTACAGTTTAGCATGCCAACGATACAGCGTCCCATCGTTGATTTCTCTGAGTCAACATAAGCGTTCCCATATATGACTCTCACTCTTCTTCCAAAATAGAATTTAGCAGACCTACACACCAGCCCCCGATTGTTCCTTTCTCTATGTGACTCTAATTTTCCCCAGATATGACTCTCGAACTTCCTCCAAACTACAGATTATGATGATTACATACGCCACCCCACAGTTGCTTTCTCTGCGTGAATGTAACCGTTCATATATGACTCTCCTACTTCTTCGAACTACAGTTGTTATTCCTACAAACCACCACGACAAAGTTCTTTCTCTGAGTGAATGCAAGCGTTCTCACACTTCATCCAAATCACAGTTTAGCAGACCTACCAAGAAACTACAGAGAGTTGTTTTCTCTGTGTCACTGTAATCTTTCCTATACAAGGCTCTCGAACTTCTTCCAAACCACAGTTTAGCATGCCAACAAAATACGACCACAGAGTTGCTTTCTCTGCGTGAATGTAAGCATTCGTATATATGACTCTCCTACTTCCTCCAAAATACAGTTTAGAATGCTTAAAAACCAGCCACCCAAACGTTGCGTTCTCTGAGTGAATGTAAGCGTTCCCATGTTTGACTCTCACAATTGCTGCTAATTAGTGTTTAGAGGCTTGTAAAGCTGTCCCGAGTGTTGCTTTCTCTAGGTGACTGTAAGCTAGCCTATATAACACTCTCGAACACCTTCCAAACTGCAGTTTAGCATCCCCACAACACATCACCCCATAGTTTCTTTCTCTGCATGAATGTAAGCGTTTGTATATGACTCTGGTACGTCTTTCAAAATACAATTTAGCAGACCTAAAAATCACCCGCCAAGAGTTGCTTTCTCTAAGTGACTGTCAGCTTTCGAACTTCTTCTAATCTATAGTTTAGCATGCCTGCACTACAGCACCCCGTATTTGCTGTCTCTGTGTTAAGGTAAGCGTTACTATTTGTCTCTCGTACCTCTTCCAAAGTAGAGTTTAGTATGCTCAAAAACGGCCACCCCAACGTTGCTTTCTCTGAGTGAATGTAAGCGTTCCTGTATATGATTCGAACACTTCATTGAAAATAGAGTTTAGCAGGCCTACGAACCACCCCCAGAGAGTTGCTTTCTCTAAATGAATGTAAGCTTTCCAGATATGACTCTCGAGCATCCTCCAATCTATCGTTTAGTAGGCATACAAACATCACTCCATAGTTGCTTTCTCTGCATGAATGTAAGCGTTCCTATATATGATTCTCGTCCTTCTTCCAAACTAGAGTTTAGTATGCCTACAAACCACAACCCCATCGTTGATTTCTCCGAGTGAATGTACCCAGTCCCCCATATGATTCTCCCCCTTCTTCCAAAGTAGAGTTTTGCAGGCCTACAAACCATCCCCCGAAAGTTGGTTTCTATAAATGACGTTACGCTTTCCTATATATTTCTCTTTAACTTCTTGCAAAATAGAGATTAGCATGGCTACAAAAAAGCCACCCCATAATTGCTTTCTCTGCATGAATGTAAGCGTTCCCGTATATCATTCTCCTACTTCTTCCAAACTAGAGTTCAGTATGCCTACAAACCACCACACCATCGTTGCTTTCTCTGAGCGAATGTAAGCCTTCCCATATATGACTCTCACTCTGAAACCAAAATAGAGTTTAGCACGCCTACATTCCACACCCAGAGATTTGCTTTAAGCGACTCTAAGCTTTCTTATATGTGATTCTCAAACTTCGTCCAAACTAGAGTTTAGCATGCCTAGAAAACACCACCCCAGAGTTGCTTTCTCTGCATGAATGTAAGCGTTTGAATATATGACTCTGGTACTTCTTTCATAATACAATTCAACACACCGAAAAATCAACCGCCGAGAGTGGCTTTCTCTAAGTGACTGTCTGTTTTCGAACTTCTTCCAAATTATATTTTAGCATGCCTACAAAACACCACCCCATAGTTGCTTTCTCTGCATCAATATAAGCGTTCATATATATGCCTCTCTCACTTCATCTAAATTAGAGTTTAGCAGGCCTACAAACAACACCCCGTGATTTGCTTTCTCTAGGTGATTGTAAACTTTCCTATATAAGAATCTCCAAATTCTTTCAAACTACACCATGCCAACAAAACACCACGCAGTGGTTGCTTTCTATGAGTGAACATAAGCGTTCCCATATATGACTCACACTCTGTTTCCAAAATAGAATTTAGCAGATCTACAAACCAACCCAGGATGGTTCCTTTCCCTAAGTGACTGTAATTTTCCCCAGATATGACTCTCGCACTTCCTCCAAACTACAGATTAACATGCATACATCGTCACCCCACAGTTGCGTTCTCTGCGTGAATGTAACGGTTCATATATATGACTCTCCTACTTCTTCCCAACTACAGTTATTATGCCTTCAAACCATCACCATGTTTCTTTCTCTGAGTGAATGAATGCAAGTGTTCTCACATTTCATCCAAGTTAGAGTTTAGCAGGCCTACCAATAAACTTCCGAGAGTTGTTTTCTCTGTGTCACTGTAATCTTTCCTATATAAGACTCTCGAACTTCTTCCAAACCACAGTTTAGCATGCCAACAAAATACGACCCCAGAGTTGCTTTCTCTGCCTGAATGTAAGCGTTCATATACATGACTCTCGTACTTCCTCCAAAATACAGTTTAGAATGCCTACAAACCACCACCCAAACATTGCGTTCTCTGAATGAATGAAAGCATTCCCATGTTTGACTCTCACAATTGATGCAAAGTAGAGTTTAGCAGGCCAAGAAAGGCTCTCCCGAGAGTTACTTTCTCTAGGTGACTGTAAGCTTTCCTAAATAAGACTCTCCAACTTCTTCCAAACTACAGGTTAACATGCCCACAAAACATCACCCCATGGTTTTTTCTTTGCATGAATGTAAGCATTAGTATATATGACTCTGGTACTTCTTTCAAAATACAATTTAGCAGACCTAAAAATCACCCACCAAGAGTTGCTTTCTCTAAGTGACTGTTCAGGTTTAGAACTTCTTCCAAACTATAGCATGCTTACAAAACACCACCCCGTAGTTGCTTTCTCTGTGTGAATGTAAGCCTTCCCAAATATCATTCTCGTACTTCTTCCAAACTATTTAGTATGCCTACAAAAACCACCCCAGTGTTGTTTCTCTGAGGGAATGTAAGCGGTCCCATGTTTGACTCTCACACTTCATCCAAATTAGAGTTTAGCATGTGTACAAAAAAAATCTCCCGAGAGTTGCTTTCCCTAGGTGACGGTAATCTTTCCTGTATAAGGTTCTCCAACTTCTTCCAAACTGCAGTTTAGCATGCCTACAAAACCTGATGCCATAAGTGCTTTCTCTGTGTGAATGTAAGTGTTCCTATATAGGACTCTCGTACTTCTTCCAAACTACAGTTTAGTATGCCCTACAAAGCACCACCCAAACGTTGTTTTCTCTGAGTGAATGTAAGCGTTCCCATATATGACTCTCACACTTCAACCAAAATAACTATTTCAACCAAAATAACTCTACATTCCACACCCAGAGAGTTGCTTTCTCTACGTGACTTTAAACTTTCCTATATATGACTCTCAAACTTCGTCCAAACTAGAGTTTTGCACCCTACAAAACACCACCCCATAGTTGCATTCGGTGCCGGAATGTAAGCGGTTCTACATGTGATTCTCTTGCTTTTTCCAAATTACAGGTTAGTATGCCTAGGAACCACAACCACAACGTTGCTTTCACTGAGTTCCCATATATTATTCTAACACTTCATTGAAAATAGAGTTTAGCAGGCCTACGAAACACCCCCGAGGGTTGCTTTCTCTAAGTGACTGTAAGCTTCCCAGATATGGCTCTCGAACTTCCTCCAAACTATATTTTAGTAGGCATACAAACATCACTCCATAGTTGCTTTCTCTGCGTGAAGGTAAGCGTTCCTATATACGATTCTCGTACTTCTTCCAAACTAGAGTAGACTATGCCTACAAATCACAATCCCATCGTTGATTTCTCTGAGTGAATGCACGCGGTCCCCAATATGACTCTCCCCCTTCTTCCAAACTGGAGTTTTGCAGGTGTACAAAACATCCCCCGAGAGTTGGTTTCTATGACTGTACCCTTTCCTATATATTACTCCTTAACTTCTTCCAAACTAGAGATTAGCATGGCTACAAAAACGCCACCCCATAATTGCTTTATCTACGTGAATGTAAGCGTTCCCATATATCATTCTCCTACTTCTTCCAAACTAGAGTTTAGTATGCCTACAAACCACCACGCCGTCGTTGCTTTCTCTGAGGGAATGTAAGCCTTCCCATATATGACTCTCACTCTTAAACCAAAATAGAGTTTAGCAGGCCTACATTCCACACCCAGAGATTTGCTTTCTCTAAGTGACTCTAAGCTTTCTTATATGTGATTCTCAAACTTCATCCAAACTAGAGTTTAGCATGCCTATAAAACACCACCCCATAGTTACTTTCAGTGCGTCAAAATGTATGTGCTCCTATATGTGATTCTCCTGCTTCTTCTAAACTGCAGTTTAGTAAGCCTACAAACAACCCCATCGTTGCTTTCTCTGAGTGAATGTAAGCGTTCTCATATATGATTCTCACACTTCAACCAAAACAAGGTTTTGCAGGCCTACAAACCACCCGCCAAGACTTGCTTTTTCAAAGTGGCTGTTACCTTTCCTATATAGGACTCTGGAACTTCTCCCAAGCTAGACTTTAATATGTCTACCTGACACTACTCCGTAGTTGCTCTCGCTGTGTGAATGTAAGCGTTCCTATATATGAGTCTTGTACTTCTTCCTAACTAGCATCTGGCATGCCAAAATAACACTCCCCCATAGTTGCTTTCTTTGAGTCAATGTAAACATTCCTATATATGTCTCTCGCACTTCTTCCAAACTAGAGTTGAATAAGTCTACAAACCAATCCCCGACAGCTGTTTTCTCTGAATGAATTTAAGCGTTCCTAAATATGACTATGGCACTTCCTCCAAACTAGAGTTTAGCAAGTCTACACTCCACC
>NW_027182935.1:0-32500 GCF_041146395.1 Eulemur rufifrons
AAGTTCGAGAGCCTTATATAGGAAAGATTACAGTGACACAGAGAAAACAACTCTCTGTAGTTTGTTGGTAGGTCTACTAAACTGTAATTTGGATGATGTGTGAGAACGCTTGCATTCACTCAGAGAAAGAACTTTGTCGTGGTGGTTTGTAGGAATAACAACTGTAGTTCGAAGAAGTAGGAGAGTCATATATGAACGGTTACATTCACGCAGAGAAAGCAACTGTGGGGTGGCATATGTAATCATCATAATCTGTAGTTTGGAGGAAGTTCGAGAGTCATATCTGGGGAAAATTAGAGTCACATAGAGAAAGGAACAATCGGGGGCTGGTGTGTAGGTCTGCTAAATTCTATTTTGGAAAAAGAGTGAGAGTCATATATGGGAACGCTTATGTTCACTCAGAGAAATCAACGATGGGGCGCTGTATTGTTGGCATGCTAAACTGTAGTTTGGAAGAAGTTCGAGAGTCTTATATAGGAAAGTTTACAGTCACCTAGAGAAAGCAACTCACAGGAGGTGGTTTGTAAGCCGCTAAACTCTAATTTGGATGAAGTGAAAGAGGCATACATGGATACGCTTCATTCACTCAGAGAAAGGTAAATTGGGGTGCCGGTTTGTAGGTATACTAACTCCAGCTTGGAAGAAGTACTAGAGTCATATATATGAACGCTTATATGGACGCAGAGAAAGCAACTATGGGGTGGTGTTTTGTAGGCCTGCTAAAATTAGTTTGGAAGAAGTTCGAAAGCAGACAGTCACTTAGAGAAAGCAACTCTTGGCGGTGGATTTTTAGGTCTGCTAAATTGTATTTTGAAAGAAGTACCAGAGTCATATATTCAAACGCTTACATTCATGCAGAGAAAGGAACTGTGGGGTGGTGTTTTCCAGGTGTGCTAAACTCTAGTTTGGACGAAGTTTGAGAATCACATATTAGAAAGCTTAGAGTCACTTAGAGAAAGCAAATCTCTGGGTGTGGAATGTAGGCGTGCTAAACTCTATTTTGGTTTAGATTGAGAGTCATATATGGAAAGGGTTACATTCACTCAGAGAAAGCAACGATGGTGTGGTGGTTTGTAGGCATACTAAACTCTAGTTTGGAAGAAGTAGGAAAATGATATATGGGAACGCTTACATTCATGCAGAGAAAGCAATTATGGGGTGGCTTTTTTGTACCCATGCTAATCTCTAGTTTGGAAGAAGTTATATAGGAAAGCGTACACTCATTTATAGAAACCAACTTTCGGGGGATGAAGGGTAGGCCTGCAAAACTCTACTTTGGAAGAAGTGGGAGAGTCATATTGGGGACCACGTACATTGACTCAGAGAAATCGAGGATGGGGTTGTGTTTTGTAGGCATACTAAACTCTAGTTTGGAGAAAGTACGAGAATCATATATAGGAACGCTTACATTCATGCAGAGAAAGCAACTATGGAGTGAGGTTTGTATGCCTACTAAACTATAGTTTGGAGGAAGTTTAGAATCTTATATAGCAAAGCTTACAGTCACCTAGAGAGAGCAACTCTTGGGAGATGGTTTCTAAGCCTGATAATTTGCACCAACTCTTAAAGTCAAGTATGGGAAGGTTTACATCCACTCAGAACGCAAGGTTTGGGTTGCAGTTTGTGGCCTTAATTGTAGTTCGGAAGAAGTAGGAAAGTCATATATATGAACGGTTACATTCACGCAGACAAACCAGCTATGGAGTGATGTGTGTATGCCTACTAAACTATAGTTTGGAGGATGTTCGAGAGTCATATCTGGAAAGCTTACAGTCATTTAGAGAAAGCAACTCTCGGGGGGTGGTTCGTAGGCCTGCTAAACTCTATTTTCAAAGAAGTGTTAAAATCATATACAGGAACGCTTACATTCACTCAGAGAAAGCAACGTTGGGGTGGCCGTTTGTGAGCATACTAAACTCTACTTTGGAAGAGGTACAAGAGACATAAATACGAACGCTTACATTAACACAGAGAAAGCAAATACGGGGTGTGTAGTGCAGGCATGCTAAACTATAGATTGGAAGAAGTTCGAAAGCTGACAGTCACTTAGAGAAAGCAACTCTTGGCGGGTGATTTTTTAAGTCTGCTAAATTGTATTTTGAAAGACGTGTCAGAGTCTTATATACAAACGCTTACATTCATGCGTAGAAAGAAACTATGGGGTGATGTGTTGTGGGGATGCTAAACTGCAGTTTGGAAGAAGTTCGAGAGTGTTATGTAGGATAGCTTACAGTCACCTAGAGAAAGCAACACTCAGGAGAGCTTTGCAAGCCTGCTAAACTCTAACAAGCAGCGATTGTGAGAGTCAAACATGGGAACGCTTACATTCACTCAGAGAACACAACGTTTGGGTGGTGGTTTGTAGGCATAATAACTGTAGTTCGGAAGAAGTAGGAGAGTCATATATGAACGGTTACATTCACGCAGAGAAAGCAACTGTTGGGTGGCGTATGTATGCATGCTAATCTGTAGTTTGGAGGAATTTCGAGAGTCATATCTGGGGAAAATTACAGTCACTTAGAGAAAGCAACCATCGGGGGCCATTTTGTAGATCTGCTAAATTCTATTTTGAAAGAAGAATGAGAGTCATATATGGGAACGCTTATGATCACGAAGAGAAATCAACTATGGGGCGGTGTTTTGTTGGCATGCTAAACTGTAGTTTGGAAGAAGTTCGCGAGTCTTACATAGGAAAGTTTACAGTCACCCAGAGAAAGCAACTCTCGGGAGATTGTTTCTAAGCATGCTAAATTCTAGATTGCATCAATTGTGAGAGTCAAACATGGGAACGCTTACATTGACTCAGAGAACGCAACGTTTGGGTGGTGGTTTGTAAGCATTCTAAACTGTATTTTGGAGGAAGTAGGAGAGTCATATATACGAATGCTTACATTCACGCAGAGAAAGCAACTCTGTGATCGTATTTTGTTGGCATGCTAAACTGTGGTTTGGAAGAAGTTCGAGAGCCTTACGTAGGAAAGATTACAGTGACACAGAGAAAAACAAATCTCTGTAGTTTGTTGGTAGGTCTGCTAAACTGTAATTTGGATGAAGTGTGAGAACGCTTGCATTCACTCACAGAAAGAACGTTGTCGTGATGGTTTGTAGGAATAAATGCTGTAGTTCAAAAGAAGTAGGAGAGTCATATATGAACGGTTACATTCACGCAGAGAAAGCAACTGTGGGGTGGCCTATGTAATCATCATAATCTAGTTTGGAGGAAGTTCGAGACTCATATGTGGGAAAAATTAAAGTCACCTAGAGAATTGGAACCATCGGGTGTTGTGTAGGTCTGCTAAATTCTATTTTGGAAGAAGAGTGAGAGTCATATATGTGAACGCTTATGTTCACTCAGAGAAATCAACGATGGGGCGCTGTATTGTTGGCATGCTAAACTGTAGTTTGGAAGAAGTTCGAGAGTCTTATATAGGAAAGTTTACAGTCACCTAGAGAAAGCAACTCACAGGAGGTGGTTTGTGGGCCGCTAAACTCTAATTTGGATGAAGTGAAAGAGGCATACATGGATACGCTTCATTCACTCAGAGAAAGGTAAATTTGGGTGCCGGTTTGTAGGTATACTAACTCCAGTTTGGAAGAAGTACGAGAGTCATATATATGAACGATTATATGGACGCAGAGAAAGCAACTATGGGGTGGTGTTTTGTAGGCATGATAAAATATAATTTGGAAGAAGTTCGAAAGCTGACAGTGACTTAGAGAAAGCAACTCTCGGCGGTTGATTTTGAGGTCTGCTAAATTGTATTTTGATAGAAGTACAAGAGTCATATATAAAATCGCTTATATTTATGCTGAGAAAGAAACTATGTGGTGATGTTTTGTTGGCGTGCTGAAATGTAGTTTCGAAGAAGTTCGACAGTCTTTTATAGGAAAGCTTACAGTCCCCCAGAGGAAGCAACTTTCGAGAGATAGTTTGTAAGCCTGCTAAACTCTACTTTGCATCATTTGGAACAGTCATACTTGGGAACGCTAACATTCTCTCAGAGAACGCAACGTTTGGTTGGTTGTTTGTAAGCATACTAAACTGTATTTTGGAAGAAGTAGCAGAGTCATATATATGAGTGCTTACATTCACGCAGAGAGGGCAACTATGGGGTGGTGTTTTGTAGGCATGCAAATCTCTAGTTGCGAAGAAGTTAAGAGTAATAGGAAAGCTTACAGTCTCACAGGGAAAGCAACCCTTGGGGGCCGGTTTGTAGTTCTGCTAAATTCTATTTTGGATGAAGTGTGAATCATAAATGGGAACGCTAACATTCACTCAGAGAAAGCAAGGTTGCGGTGGTGATTTTTAGTCACACTAAACTGGAGTTTGGAGGAAGTACGAGAATAAAAGAATGCTTACATTCACTCAGAAAAAGCAACGTTGGGGAGGTGGTTGGTAGGTGTACTATACTTTGGAAGAAGTACGAGCGTGATGCATAGGAACGCTTACATTCACGCAAACTATGGGGTGGCCTTTTGTTGGCATGCTAAACTATGTCCCAAAGTCATATATAGGAAAGCTTATAGTGAGAGAAAGCAACTCTCGGGTGGTGTTTTGTAGGTCCGGCAAATTGCATTTTGAAAGCAGTCCGAGATTCATATAAGGGAAGGCCTATATCCACTCAGAGAAAGCAATGTTAGGCTGGTGGTTTGTAGGCATACTAAACTGTATTTTGGAACTCATATGTATGACTCTCACACTTGATCCAAATTAGAGTTCACCAGGCCTATAAACCACATCCTGAGAGTTGCTTTCTCTAGGTGAATGTAAGCTTTCCTATGTAAAACTCTCGAACTTCTTCCAAACTAAAGTTTAGCATGCCAACAATACACCACCGCATCGTTGCTTTCTCTGAGTGAACATAAGCATTCCCTTATATGAATCACTTTTTCCAAAATAGAATTTAGCAGACCTACAAACCAGTCCCCGATGGTTGATTTAGCTATGTGACTGTAATTTTCCCCAGATATGACTCTCAAACTTCCTCCAAAGTATAGATTAACATGCGTACATACACCACCCAACAGTTTCTTTCTCTGCGTGAATGTAACTGTTCATATATATGACTCTCCTACTTCTTCCAACCTACAGTTATTATGCCTACAAACCACCACCCAAACGTTGTGTTCTCTCCGTGAATGTAAGCTTTCCCATATTTGACTCTCACAATTGCTGCTAATTAGTGTTTAGAGGCTTGCAAAGCTGTCCCGAGTGTTGTTTTCTCTAGGTGACTGTAGCTATCCTATATAACACTCTGGAAGTCCTTTCAAACTGCAGTTTAGCATGCCAACAACACATCACCCCATAGTTTCTTTCTCTGCATAAATGTAAGCGTTTGTATATATGACTCTTGTACGTCTTTCAAAATACAATTTAGCAGACATAAAAATCACCCGCCAAGAGTTGCTTTCTCTAAGTGACTGTCAGCTTTCGAACTTGTTCCAATCTATAGTTTAGCATGCCTGCACTACAGCACCCCGTATTTGCTTTCTCTGTGTTAATGTAAGCGTTCCTATGTATGTCTCTCGTACCTCTTCCAAAGTAGAGTTTAGTATGCTCAAAAACGGCCACCCCAACGTTGCTTTCTCTGAGTGAATGTAAGCGTTCCTGTATATGATTCGAACACTTCATTGAAAATAGAGTTTAGCAGGCCTACGAACCACCCCCAGAGAGTTGCTTTCTCTAAATGACTGTAAGCTTTCCAGATATGACTCTCGAACATCCTCCAATCTATCGTTTAGTAGGCATACAAACATCACTCCATAGTTGCTTTCTCTGCATGAATGTAAGCGTTCCTATAAATGATTCTCGTCCTTCTTCCAAACTAGAGTTTAGTATGCCTACAAACCACAACCCCATCGTTGATTTCTCCGAGTGAATATACCCAGTCCCCCATATGACTCTCCCCCTTCTTCCAAAGTAGAGTTTTGCAGGCCTACAAATCATCCCCCGAAAGTTGGTTTCTATAAATGACGGTACGCTTTCCTATATATTACTCTTTAACTTCTTGCAAAATAGAGATTTGCATGGCTACAAAAAAGCCACCCCATAATTGCTTTCTCTGCATGAATGTAAGCGTTCCCATATATCATTCTCCTACTTCTTCCAAACTAGAGTTCAGTACGCCTACAAACGACCACACCATCGTTGCTTTCTCTGAGTGAATGTAAGCCTTCCCATATATGACTCTCACTCTGAAACCAAAATAGAGTTTGGCACACCTACATTCCACACCCAGAGATTTGCTTTAAGCGACTCTAAGCTTTCTTATATGTGATTCTCAAACTTCGTCCAAACTAGAGTTTAGCATGCCTAGAAACCACCCCACAGTTGCTTTCTCTGCATGAATGTAAGCGTTCATATACATGACTCTCGTACTTCCTCCAAAATACAGTTTAGAATGCCTACAAACCACCACCCAAACGTTGCGTTCTCTGAATGAATGAAAGCATTCCCATGTTTGACTCTCACAATTGATGCAAAGTAGAGTTTAGCAGGCCAAGAAAGGCTCTCCCGAGAGTTGCTTTCTCTAGGTGACTGTAAGCTTTCCTAAATAAGACTCTCCAACTTCTTCCAAACTACAGGTTAACATGCCCACAAAACATCACCCCATGGTTTTTTCTTTGCATGAATGTAAGCATTAGTATATATGACTCTGGTACTTCTTTCAAAATACAATTTAGCAGACCTAAAAATCACCCACCAAGAGTTGCTTTCTCTAAATGACTGTTCAGGTTTGGAACTTCTTCCAAACTATAGCATGCTTACAAAACACCACCCCGTAGTTGCTTTCTCTGTGTGAATGTAAGCCTTCCCAAATATCATTCTCGTACTTCTTCCAAACTATTTAGTATGCCTACAAAAACCACCCCAGTGTTGTTTCTCTGAGGGAATGTAAGCGGTCCCATGTTTGACTCTCACACTTCATCCAAATTAGAGTTTAGCATGTGTACAAAAAAATCTCCCGAGAGTTGCTTTCCCTAGGTGACGGTAATCTTTCCTGTATAAGGTTCTCCAACTTCTTCCAAACTGCAGTTTAGCATGCCTACAAAACCTGACGCCATAAGTGCTTTCTCTGTGTGAATGTAAGTGTTCCTATATAGGACTCTCGTACTTCTTCCAAACTACAGTTTAGTATGCCCTGCAAACCACCACCCAAACGTTGTTTTCTCTGAGTGAATGTAAGCGTTCCCATCTATGACTCTCACACTTCAACCAAAATAACTCTATTTCAACCAAAATAACTCTACATTCCACACCCAGAGAGTTGCTTTCTCTACGTGACTGTAAACTTTCCTATATATGACTCTCAAACTTCGTCCAAACTAGAGTTTTGCAAGCCTACAAAACACCACCCCATAGTTGCATTCGGTGCCGGAATGTAAGCGGTTCTACATGTGATTCTCTTGCTTCTTCTAGGAACCACAACCACAACGTTGCTTTCACTGAGTTCCCATATATTATTCTAACACTTCATTGAAAATAGAGTTTAGCAGGCCTACGAAACACCCCCGAGGGTTGCTTTCTCTAAGTGACTGTAAGCTTCCCAGATATGGCTCTCGAACTTCCTCCAAACTATATTTTAGTAGGCATACAAACATCACTCCATAGTTGCTTTCTCTGCGTGAAGGTAAGCTTTCCTATATACGATTCTCGTACTTCTTCCAAACTAGAGTTGACTATGCCTACAAATCACAATCCCATCGTTGATTTCTCTGAGTGAATGCACGCGGTCCCCAATATGACTCTCTCCCACTTCCAAACTGGAGTTTTGCAGGTGTACAAAACATCCCCCGAGAGTTGGTTTCTATGACTGTACCCTTTCCTATATATTGCTCCTTAACTTCTTCCAAACTAGAGATTAGCATGGCTACAAAAACGCCACCCCATAATTGCTTTCTCTACGCGAATGTAAGCGTTCCCATATATCATTCTCCTACTTCTTCCAAACTAGAGTTTAGTATGCCTACAAACCACCACACCGTCGTTGCTTTCTCTGAGGGAATGTAAGCCTTCCCATATATGACTCTCACTCTTAAACCAAAATAGAGTTTAGCAGGCCTACATTCCACACCCAGAGATTTGCTTTCTCTAAGTGACTCTAAGCTTTCTTATATGTGATTCTCAAACTTCGTCCAAACTAGAGTTTAGCATGCCTATAAAACACCACCCCATAGTTACTTTCAGTGCGTCAAAATGTATGTGCTCCTATATGTGATTCTCGTGCTTCTTCCAAACTGCAGTTTAGTAAGCCTACAAACAACCCCATCATTGCTTTCTCTGAGTGAATGTAAGCGTTCTCATATATGACTCTCACACTTCAACCAAAACAGGGTTTTGCAGGCCTACAAACCACCCGCCAAAACTTGCTTTTTCAAAGTGGCTGTTACCTTTCCTATATAGGACTCTGGAACTTCTCCCAAGCTAGACTTTAATATGTCTACCTGACACTACTCCGTAGTTGCTCTCGCTGTGTGAATGTAAGCGTTCCTATATATGAGTCTTGTACCTCTTCTTAACTAACATCTGGCATGCCAAAATAACACTCCCCCATAGTTGCTTTCTTTGAGTCAATGTAAACATTCCTATATATGTCTCTCGCACTTCTTCCAAACTAGAGTTGAATAAGTCTACAAACCAATCCCCGACAGCTGTTTTCTCTGAACGAATTTAAGCGTTCCTATATATGACTATGGCACTTCCTCCAAACTAGAGTTTAGAAAGCCTACACTCCACCCCTGTTCGTTGCTTTCTCTAAGTTACTGTAAGTTTTCCTATACATGGCTCTCAAAATTTTCCAAACTAGAGTTAGCATGCCTACTATACACCTACACATAATTGCTTTGTCTGAGTGAATATAAGCCTTCCTATATATGACTGTCGCACTTTTTCCAAATTAGAGTGTAGCCAGCCTGGAAAGCACCCCTTATAGTTGCTTTCATTGAGTGAATGTTAACATTCCTATGTATGACTCTCGCAACTTTTCCAATCTAAGATTTTAGCAATGCTACAAATCCCCCGCTGAGAGTTCCTATACATAACTGTCCTCTTTTTCCAAGCTAGAGTTTAGGAAGCCTAGAATCCGTCCCCCCGTAGACGCTTTATGTGAACGTAAGCGTTCTATATATGACTCTCGCCTTCCTCCAAACTAGAGCTTAGCAAGCCTACAAACCAACTCCCTATAATTGCTTTCTCTGAATGAATGATATCGTTCCTATATAAGACTCTCGAACTTCTTCCAAACCAGAGTTTAACAAGCCAAAAAAGCACCCCCCATAGATGCTTCCTCTAACTCAAGGCTAATATTCCTATATATGATTCAGCTTCTTCATCCAAACTAGAGTAAGGCAAGCCTACAAATCACACATCAATAGTTGCTTTCTATAAGTAAATGTAAGCATCCCTATATATGACTATAGCAATTCTTCCAAACTGGAGTTTAGCAAGCCTACAGACCCCAGGACTCCACTCCATAGTACCCTGGGCATTGGCGCCTGCCTGTCATGCAGGACATAGGGGCGGACGCTCATCTCAGACACGGCATTGGTGGATTGTAGGCTTTTTTAAGTTTTTGAATTGAAGAACTCTGAGAATTGGAATTCGGTTTAGGGTAAGGTTAGGTGTTAGGGACTAGGATTAGATTTAGGGGTTAGGGTTTTAGGTTAGAATTAGGGTTAGGATTACTGTTAGGGTTAGAGATTAGGATTATGTTTAGTGGTTGGGTTTAGGTTTAGGGTGAGAGGCAAGAGTAAGGGTCAGGGATTAGGGTTACTGTTAGGAGTTAGATTCGGGGCTTACGAAGGGTTTGGTTTAGTGATAGGGTTAGGGCTTACGTTTAACGGTGTGTGTTAGGGCACGGGCCCCGTCTAATGTACGGGGCACTGTGGGTGTGGAGCAAGGCTGCGTCCCCACTTCATCTTACCCTTGGTGTTGGGCTTCAACTGTCACGCAGGACAAAGGCAGAGGCTCATGAAACGCATGGTTAGGATTAAGGTTTAAGGTTAGGGTCAAGGTTGAGGGTTAGGGTGAGGGTTAAGAGTTAGAGTTAGGGTAAGGGGGTTAGGGATAGGGTTAGGGTTAAGGGTTAGGTTTATGGTTCAGGTTTAAGGTTAGCATTAGAGGGTAGGGTTAGTGTAACTGTAGGTCAGTGTTGCGGTTAGATCTCTAGGCATTAGGGTAAAGGTCAGGGTTAGGGTTAAGAGTTAGGGTTAAGTTTAATGGTTAAGGATTGGGATTAGGGTTGAGGGTTAGGGTTAAGATTATGGGTAATGACTCAGGATCAAAGGTTAGGGTTATTTTTAGGCGTAGGGTTAGCGTAAGGGGTTAGGGTTAGTGTTAGTGTTGTTGGTAGGGTTAAGGTTAGGGTTGGCGTTTCAGAATTAGGGATTAGGTGTTATGGTTATGGCTAGGAGTTAGCGTTAGATTTACGGTACAGGTCTTGTTCTCAGGGTGTCATGCATTAACGTTAAGATAAGGGGTTAAAGTTAGGGTTACGGTGAGCTTTACCTGTTAAGGTGAGCAGTAGGATCAGGGTTAGGTGTTATGTTCTGGGTTAGGGTTATGGGTGAGGGGTAGGGTTTATCCTTAGGGCACGGGCCCTGTATGCACTAGGAGGCGAAGTTAGGAGTCTGTGATGGTCGCTGGGAACCCACTCTATCGCACGCAGTGTATGGGCCTCTGGGTTTCATGCAGGACACTGTGGCAGAGCGGGCTTTCATGCATGGCTTAGTAGGATTGTAGGCTTTCAAAACTCTGAGAAAGCAAGAAGTCTGAGAATTAGATTTCGGGTTAGGATTACGGCACGATTTAGGGATGAAGATTAGTGGTTAGGGTGAGGGCTTAGGGTTAAGGGTTAGGGTTTGGGTTAGGGTTGCTGGTAGGGTGAAGGTTAGGTTTGACGTTTTAGAATTAGGGATGAGGTGTTACGGTTATGACTATGGTTTAGGATTAGAATTACGGGATAGGGCTTCTTCTCAAGGTGTTATGCATTCACGTTAAGTTAAGGGGCTAAGTTAGGGTTATGGGGAGGTTTATGTTTTAAGGTGAGCAATAGGATCAGGGTTAGGTGTTATGTTCAGGGTGAGGGTTATCTGTTAGGGGTAGTGTTTATACTTAGCGTACGGGCCCTGTCTGCACTGGGCGGGGTGCGGGGGTTAGGGGGATGGGATTGTCCCCGGGAACACACTCTATCGTACGCTGGGTATGGGCTCCTGGGTTTCATGCAGTACACAGTGGGAGAGCCCCCTTTTACTCATGGCATGGGAGGATTGTAGGCTTTCTAAACTCTGAGAAAGCAAGAACTCTGAGAATTAGATTTAGGGGTAGGATTCTGGTAATGTTTAGGGATGAAGATTAGTGTCAGGGTGGGGTCTTGGGTTAGGGGTTGGGGTTAAAGGTTAGTGTTAGGTTTAACAGTTACAGTTGGGTTTACGGTTAAGTCTCAGGGTTCGGGTTAAGGTTTGGGTTTAGCGTTTGGCACAGGGGTAGGCTTCAGTGTTAGCTTCATGGTTAAAGATTAGGAGTAGGGTTAGTGTGAGGGTTAAGGGTAAGGGTCAATATTAAGGGTTCAGGTTGGGGTTAGGCTTAGGTTTAGGGTTAGGGGTCAAGGGTTAGGATTAGGGTTAAGTGTTGGGCTTAGGGTTGGGGTTTAGTGTTAAGTTTATCGTTAAGGCTTAGGGTTAGGGTCAGGGTTAAATGCTTGGGTGCGGGTAATGGTTAGGGTCAGGGTTAAGGTTTATGGATAGGGTTAGTGTTAAGGGTTTACGGGTAGGTTTAGGGTTCAGGGTTAGAGTTAGCATTAGGGCTTAAGGTTAGGATTAGGTGGTAGGTTAGATTTTAGGGTTAGATTTAGGCGTTAGAGTAAGGGTTAAGAGATAGGGTTAGGTTTAATGCTTAGGATTAGGGTTAGGGTTTGGGGTTAAAGTAAGTGTTAGGGGTTGGGTTTAAGGATCAAAGGTTAGTGTTATTTTTAGCTGTAGTGTTAGGGTTAGGGATAAGGGATAAGGTTGGCGTGAGGGTTTTCCTTACTGTTAGGGTTAAGGTCAGGCTTAGATTAAAGGTTAAGGTTAGGGTCAGCGTTAAGGGTTAGGGTGAGGGTTAACGGTTACGGTAAAGGTTAAGCGTTAGTGTTAGGGATTAGCGATTAGGGTTTTTGGTAAGTGTTAGGGTTAGGAGTTAGTGTTTTCTGAAGGGGTATGGTTAGAATTAGGATTGGGGTTAGTCTTAGGGTTAGGTTTAGGAGTTAGGTTTAGGGTAAAAGGATAGGATTAGGGTTAAGGGTTGGGCTCAGGTTTAGGGTTAAAGTTTAGTGTTAGGGTTAATGTTTAGTGTTATGGTCCAGTTTAAGTGTTAGGGTGAGGGTTAACGGTTAGGATTAGGCTTAGAGGTTGGGGATATAGTGAGGGTTCAGTGTTAGGGTTAGGTTTAGGGTTCAGGGTTAAGGTTAGCTGTAGGGGTTATGGTTAGGGTTAGGTGTTAGGTTAGTGTCAGGGTTAGGTCTAGTCGTGAGGGTAAGGTTTAGGGTTAGCTTTAAGAGCTAGGGTTAGGTTTAATGGTTAGGATTAGGATTACGGTTAAAGGTTAGGGTAATGCTCAGGGGTTAGGGTGAAGGGTTAAGGGTTTTTGTTAGGCATAGCGTTGGGGTTAGAAGTAAGGGTTACTGTCAGTGTCAGGGTTGTAGGCAGGGTTACGGTTAGAGTTAGCGGTTTAGAATTAGGGTTAGGGATTAGGTGTTACAGTGACGACTAGCAGATAGGGTTAGAATTATGGGATAGGGGTTGTTCTCAGGAAATGGGTTATGCACTAACGTTAGGATAAGAGGTTAAAGTTAGGCTCACGGTGAGGTTTACGTGTTAAGGGGAGAAATAGGAACAGGGTTGGGTGCTATGTTCACGGTGAGGGATATCTGTTACAGGTATTGTTTATGCTTAGCTCACGGGCCCTGTCTGCCTTAGGCGGGGGTGGGGGGAGGTTAGGGGACTGGGATTGTCACCAGGATCCTACTGTATCGTACTCTGGGTATGGGCCCGTAGGTTTGATGCAGGACACAGTGGTAGAGCCTCCTTTCACGCATGGCATGGGAGGATTGCAGGCTTTCTAAACTCTAAGAAAGCAAGAAGTCTGAGAATTAGATTTAGGGTTAGGATTCTGGTTAGGGTTAAGGATGAAGTTTAGTGTTAGGGTGAGGGCTTAGGGTTAGGGATTAGGGTTAGGGTTAAAGGTTACTCTTAGGTTTAACGGTTACAGTTCGGTTTAGGGTTGAGGTTTACGGTTAGGGTTAAGATGAGGGGTTAGGGTTTGGTATAGGGTTAGGGTTAGGTACAGGGTTAGGGTTAAGTGTTAGGTTTACGGTTGAAGATTAGGATTAGGGTTAGGATTAAAGGTTAGCGTGAGAGTTAACGGTTAGGGTTAAGGTTAAGAGTTAGGGTTAGGGTTTAGGTTTAGGATTAAGGGTTAGGGTTAGCTTTAGGGTTCGAGTTATGTGTTAGGGTTTGTGTTAGAGGTTAGGGTTAGGTTTACTGGTCACGGTTAGGGTTACGTTTAGGGGTTAGCATTAGGGTTAAGGATTAGGTTTAGGGTAAGGGTTTAGAGTTAGTGTTGGGCTTTAGGCTCGGGGCTTAGGTTCAGGGTCAGGGGTTAGCATTGGTGGTAGGGCTTAGATTTATCGGTCAGTTTAAGGGCACAGGACCTGGTTAATCTACGGTGAGAGGGGTGCGGTCGGAGTCATCATGAAAGCACATCATTCCCTGGGCCCTGGGACAAGATCTACATGCAGGACTCAGGCGGAGCCTCATCTCACACATGGCATGGCTGTATTGTAGGCTTGCTTCACTCGGGAATGGAAGTAGTGTGAGAATTAGGGTTAGGGTTGGGGTTAGGGGTTTCGAGTTAGGGGTTAGGCTTGGAGTCAGGGTTAGGTGCTAGGGATTAGTGGTTAGGTTTAGAGTTAGTGTTACGGGTTAGGTGTTAACTCTGGTTTAGGGGGCCAGGGTAAGGTTTAGGTTTGGAGTTAGCGTTAGGGTTAGGCGTTAGGGTTAAGGGATAGGGTTAGGGTTAAGGGTTAGGCTTAGGGTAAGGGTTCAGGTTTAGGGTTAGGGTCAGGGTTAAGGGTTAGGGTGAGGGTTAACAGTTAGGGATAGGGTTAGGGGGTTAGGGATAGGATTAGGTTTAAGGGTTAGGTTTATGGTTCAGGTTTAAGGTTAACATTAGGGGGTTAGGGTTAGTGTTAACTGTAAGTCAGTGTTAGGGTTAGATCTCTAGGCATTAAGGTAAAGGTTAGGTTTAAGGTTAAGTGTTAGGGTTATGTTTAATGGTTAGGCTTGGGATTAGGGTTAAGTGTTAGGGTTAAGGTTAGGGGTTATGACTAAGGATCAACGGTTAGGGTTATTTTTATGCGTAGGGTTAGGGTAAGGTGTTAGGGTTAGTGTTAGTGTTGTTGGTAGGGTTAAGGTTAGGGTTGGCGTTTCAGAATTCGGGATCAGGTGTTATGGTTATGGCTAGGAGTTAGCGTTAGAATTACAGTATAGTGCTTTTTCTCAGGGTGTCATGCATTAACGTTAAGATAAGGTGTTAAAGTTAGGGTTATGGTGAGCTTTACCTCTTAAGGTGAGCAGTATGCTCAGGGTTAGGTGTTATGTTCTGGGTTAGTCTTATGGGTGAGGGGTAGGGTTTATGCTCTGGGCACGGGCCCTGTATGCACTAGGAGGCAAAGATAGGGGTCTGTGATGGTCGCTGGTAACCTACTCTATCGTATGCAGTGTATGGGCCTCTGGTTTCCTGCAGGACACTGTCGCAGAGCGGGCTTTCATGCATGGCTTAGTAGGATTGTAGGCTTTCAAAACTCTGAGAAAGCAAGAAGTCTGAGAATTAGATTTCGGGTTAGGATTACGGCACGGTTTAGGGATGAAGATTAATGTTAGGGTGAGGGCTTAGGGTTAAGGGTTAGGGTTAGGGTTAGGGTTGATGGTAGGTTGAAGTTTAGGGTTGGCACTTTAGAATATGGATGAGGTGTTATGGTTATGGCTAGGGGTTAGGTTTAGAATTATGGGATAGGGCTTCTTCTTTGGGTGCTATGCATTAACGTTAACATAAGGGGATAAATTAGTGTTATGGTTAGGTTTATGTTTTAAGGTGAGCAACAGGATCAGGGTTAGGTTTTATGTTTGGAGTTAGGGTTATCTGTTAGGGATAGTGTTTTTGCTTAGCGCACGGGCCCTGTCTTCACCAGGAGGGGGGGGTTAGAGACCAGGATTGCCACTGGGAACCCGCTCTATCATGCACTAGTTATGGGCCCCCGGGTTTCTTGCAGGACACAGTGGCAGAGCCTCCTTTTACTCACGACGTGGGAGAATTGTAGGCTTTCTAAACTCTGAGAAAGCAAGAAGTCTGAGAATTAGATTTAGGGGTAGGTTTATGGTAATGTTTAGGGATGAAGGTTAGTGTTAGGGTGCGTTCTTAAGGTCAGTGGTTAGGGTTAAAGGTTAGTGTTAGGTTTAACCGTTACAGTCAGGTTTATGGTTATGTTTTAGGGTTAGGGTTAAGGTTAAGGTTTAGCGTTTGGTACAGTGTTAGGCTTAAGTTTTAGCTTTAGGGTTAAAGATTAGGATTAGGGTTAGGGTTAAGGGCTAGTGTGAGGGTTAATGATAAGGATCAAGACTAAGGGCTAGGGTTTTTGTTAGTGTTAGGAATAAGTCTTCGTGTAGGCTTTAGGGTTAGCGTTAAGTGTTATGGTTAGGGTTAGGTTTAGGGTTCATGGTTAGTGTTATGTTTATGGGTTAGTGTTAGGGTTAGGGCTTAGGTTTAGGGTAAGGTTTTAGAGTTCGTGTTCAGCGTTACGGTCGGAGCTTATGTTTACGGTTAGGGGTTAGTGTTAGTGTTAGGGCTGAGATTTAGCTTTTAGTTTAAGGGCACAGGACCTGTTTTATCTACGGTGAGAAGGGTGCTGTCGGAGTCTCCACAAAAGCACAAAATCGTTCCCTGATCCTTGGGAAAGGACCTACATGCAGGACTCAGGTGGAGCCTCATCTCACGCATAGTATAGCTGTATTGTAGGCTTGCTTCACTCTGAGAATGGAAGTAGTGTGAGAATCAGGGTTAGGGTTTGGGTTAGGGGTTTGGAGTTTGGGATTATGGTTCGAGTCAGGGTTAGGTCCTAGGGATTAGGAGTTAGGGTTAGTGTTAGGGATAGGGGTTAGTTGTTGGGTTTGGGTTAGGGTGCTAGGGTTAGGTTTAGGGTTGGGGTTAATATTAGGGTTAGCGTTTAGGGTTAAAGGATAGGATTATGGTTAAGGGTTTGGCTTAGGGTTAGGGTTAAGGGTTAGTGTTAAGGTTTAGGGTTAAGTTCAGGGTTACGTGTTAGGGTGAGGGTTAACAGTTAGGGTTATGGTTAGCGTTTTAGGGATAGGGTTAGGGTTAGAGTTAGGGGTTAGGATTAAGGGTGAAGTGTTAGGGTTATTTTTAGGCATAGTTTTAAAGTTAGGGGCTAGGGTAATGTTTGGTTTGATGGTAGGTTTAAGGTTAGGGTTAGCAGTTTAGAATTCGCATTAGGGATTAGGTGTTATGGTTATGGCTTGGAGTTAGGGTTAGAATTCAGAGATAGGAGTTGTTCTCAGGGTAAGTGTTATGCATTAACGTTATGATAAGGGGTTAAATTTAGGGTTATGGTGAGATTTACATTTTAAGGTGAGCAATGGGATCAGGGTCAGGTGTTATGTTCAGGGTTATGGTTAGGGGTGAGGGGTAGGGTTTATGCTTACGACTCGGGCCCTGTCTGCACTAGGCAGGGGTGGAGGGGTTTGGGGTTGCGATTGTCGTCGGGAACCCACTCTAGTGTATGCTGAGTATGGGCACTGGGGTTTCCGGCAGGACACAGTGGTAGAGCCTCCTTTTATTCATGGCATGGGAGGATTGTAGGCTTTCTAACGCTGAGAAAGCAAGAAGTCTGATAATTAGATTTAGGGTTAGGATTATAGTTAGGGTTAGGAATGAGGTTAGTGCTAGGGTGAGGGATTAGGGCTAGGGATTATGGGTAGAGTTAAGGTTAAATGTTAGAGTTAGGTTTAACGGTTACAGTTAGGTTTAGGGTTACGTTTTAGGGTGAGGGTTATGGTTAGGGGTTAGGGTTTGGTACAGGGTTAGGGTTAAGTGTTAGGTTTAGGGTTAAAGATTAGAATTCGGATTAGGGTTGACGGTTAGTGTGAGTGTTAATGGTTAAGTTTGTGTTTAAGGGTTAGGGTTAGGGTTTAGGGCTAGTGTTAAGCGTTCGTGTTAGATTTAGGGTTAGAGTAAAGTGTTATGGTTAGGGTTATGGGTTAGCATTAGGGTTAAAGGTTAAGGGTTAGGTTTATTTTCAGGCACAGGGTTAGGATTAGGTGTTAGGGTTAGTGTTACCGTTAAGGTTTTTTGTAGGCTTAAGGTTAGGTTTAGCAGTTTAGAATTAGGGTTAGGGATTAGGTGTTATGGTTATGGTAAGGAGTTAGGGTTAGAATTATGGCATAGGGGTTGGTCTCAGGGTCAGTTTTATGCTTAAAGTTAGGGTAAGCGGTTAAAGTTAGTGTTACGGTGAGCTTTACGTGTTAAGGTGAGCAATAGGATCAGGGTTAGGTTTTATGTTCAGGGTTAGGGTT
The DNA here is from genome assembly GCF_041146395.1 of Eulemur rufifrons. Classification (NCBI taxonomy): domain Eukaryota; kingdom Metazoa; phylum Chordata; class Mammalia; order Primates; family Lemuridae; genus Eulemur; species Eulemur rufifrons. The sequence continues at coordinate 17,626 of NW_027182935.1, forward strand.
ATGGGTGAGGGGTAGAGTTTATACTTAGGGTTAGGGTTAGGGTTAGGGTTTAGGCTTAAGGATCAAGGGTTAGGGTTAGGGTTAGTGTTAGGGCTGTTGGTAGGGTTAAATTTAGGGTTAGCAGCTTACAATTAGGTATTAGGTTTTACAGTTATGAATAAGAGTTAGGGTTAGAATTATGGGATAGGTGTTGTCCTCAGGGTAAGTATTATTCATTAACGTTAGGATAAGGGGTTAGGATTAGGGTTATGGTGAGTTTTACATGTTAAGGTGAGCAATAGGATCAGGGTCAGATGTTATGATCAGGGTTATGGTTATGGGTTAGGGGCAGTGTTTATGCTTAGGGCACAGGCCCTGTCTTCACTAGGTGGGGGGGCTCGGAGGCTGGGATTGTCACCAGGAACCCACTCTATCGTATGCTGGGTATGGGCCTCTGGGTTTCATGCAGGGCACAGTGGCAGAGCCTCCTTTCATGCATGGCATGGGAGGATTGTAGGCTTTCTAAACTCTGAGAAAGCAAGAAGTCTGAGAATTAGATTTAGGGTTAGGATTACGGTTAGGGTTAGGGATGAAGTTTAGTGTTAGGGAGAGGGCTTAGTGTTAGGGATTAGGGTTTGGTACAGGGTTAGGGTTAAGTGTTCGGCTTAGGGGTAAAGATTAGGATTAGTGTTAGGTTTAAGGGTTAGCTGAGGGTTAACGGTTAGGGTTAAGGTGAAGGGTTAGGGTTAGGGTTTAGGGTTAGGATTAGGGGTTCGTGTTAGGTTTAGGGTTACACTTAAGTGTTAGGGTTTAGGTTCAGGTTTAGGGTTCATGGTTAAGGTTATGTTTAGGGGTTAGGTTTAGGGGTTAGGTTTGGTGTAAGGGTATAGTGTTAGTGAAGGGAGTTTGGGTCAGGGTTTCTGTTTAGGGTAGGGGTTAGTGTTAGGACTTAGATTTAGCGATTAGTTTAAGGTCAGAGGACCTGTTTAATCTATGGTGAGAAGGGTGTGGAATCGGTCGCTGAGACACCACAGCATTGTACCCTGGGCCTTGGGCTCAGACGTACATGCAGGAATCAGGGGGAGCCTGTTCTCATGCATGGCATGGTTGTATTGTAGGCTTGGTTAACTCTTAGAATGGAAGAAGTGTGAGAATTAGGGTTATGGTTAGGGTTAGGGATTTGGGTTTAGGAGAGAGTGTTCAAATGAGGGTTAGGGGTTAGGCATTAGGGGTTAGGGTTAGTGTTAGGGTTAGGGGTTGGGGTGAGGGTTGGGTTAGGGGCTAGGGTTAGGTTTAGGGTTGGGGTTAGTGTTAGCGTTCGAGTTAGGGATTAGAGTTAGGGTTAAGGGATAGGATTAGGGTTAAGAGTTTGGCTTAGGGTTCAGGTTAAGGGTTAGGGTTATGGTTAAAGATTAGTGTTAGTTTAAACAGTTACAGTTAGGTTTAGGGTTAAATTTTAGGGTGAGGGCTTTTTAAACTCTGAGAGAGGAAGACGTCTGAGATTAAGATTTAGGGATAGGATTATGGTTAGGATTAGGGATGACGATTAGTGTTAGGGTGAGGGCTTAGGGTTAAGGGTTAGGGTTAGAGTTAGGGTTAAGGTTAGTGTTAGTTTTAACGGTTAAAGTTAGGTTTAGGGTTAAGGTTTATTGTGAGGGTTAAGGTCAGGGGTTAGGGTTTCGTACAGGGTAAGAGTTAAGTGTTAGGTTTAGGGTTAAAGATTAGCATTATGGTTAGTGTTAAAGGTTAGTGTGAGGGTAAAAGTTTAGGGTTAAGTTTAAGGGCTAGGGTTAGGGGTTAGTGTTAGGGTTAAGGGGTCTTGTTAGGTTTAGGGTTACAGTTAAGTGTTATGGTTAGTGTTAGGGGTTACGGTTAGGCTTAGGGTTCATGGTTAGTGTAACATTTAGGGGTTAGGGCTAGGGTTAAATGATAGTGTTAGAGTTAAGGCTTAGGCTTTGGGTAAAGGTTTAGGGATAGGTTTACGGGTTAGGGTTAGTGTCAGGGTTAAATGTTAGGGTGAGAGTTAACAGTTATGGTTAGGGTTATTGGTTAGGGGTTGTGTTTATGCTTAGGGCACGTGCCTTGTCTGCACTAGGCGGAGAGGTTAGGGGGCTAGCATATTCGCCGGGAAATCACTCTATCGTATGCTGGGTATTGGCCCCTGGACACAGTGGCAGGGCCTCCTTTCACACATGGCGAGGGAGGATTATAGGCTTTCTAAACTCTGAGAAAGAAAAAGTCTGAGAATTAGATTTAGGGTTAGGATTATGGTTAGAATTAGGGATGAAGTTTAGTGTTAAGGTGATGCCTTAGGGTTAGGGGTTAGGTTTAGGGTCAGAGTTAAAGGTTAGTGTTAGGTTTAACAGTTACAGTTAGGTTTAGCGTTAAGGTTTAGTGTTAGGGTTCAGTTTAGGGGATAGGTTTTGGTACAGGTTAAGGTTTAAGTGTTAAGTTTAGAGTTAAAGATTACAATTAGGGTTAGGTTTAAAGGTAAGTGTGAGGATTAACGGTTAGGGTTAAGCATGAGGGTTAGGGATTAGGTTTAGTGTTAAGGGTTTATGTTAGTTTAGGGTTAGAGTTAAGTGTTATGGTTAGGGTTAGGGGTTAGGGTTAGATATAGGGTGCATGGTTAGGGTTACGTTTAGGGGTTAGGGTTACGGGTTAGGTTTAGGGTGAGTGTTTGGTGTTAGTGTTGGGCATTAGGATAAGGGCTTAGGTTTAGGGTTAGCGTTTAGGTTTAGTGTTAGGGCTTAGATTTAGCGGTTAGTTTAAGGGCACAGGACCTGTTTAATATATGGTGAGAAGGGTGCAGAATTGGTCCCCTTGACACCACACCATCGTACCTGGGCCTTGGGCCCAGACCTACATGCAGGACTCAGGCGGAGCCTCTTCTCACTCATGGCATGGCTCTATTGTAGGCTTGGTGAACTCTGAAAATGGAGGAAGTGTGAGAATTAGGGTTATGGTTATGGTTAATTGTTTGGGGTTAGGGGTTAGGGTTCGAGTGTGGTTCAGGGGTTAGAAATTAGGAGTTAGTGTTAGTGTTAGGGTTAGGGGTTAGGGGTTAGTGTTGGTTTAGGGGCTAGGGTTAGATTCAGAGTTAGGGTTAGTGTTAGGGTTAGGGTTAGGGATTATGGTTAGGGTTAGGAATTAGGGTTAGGGTTAGGCTTAAGGGATAGGATTAGGGTAAAGGGTTAAGGCTTAGGGTTAGCATTAGGGATTAGGGTTAGGGTTAAGTGTTAGTGTTTTGGTCTGATTTAAGGGTTAGGGTGAGCGTTAACAGTTAGGGTTAAGGTTAATTGTTAGGATTGGGGGTTAGGCTTAAGGATTCGTATTAGGGTTAGGGTATAAGGGTGAGACTTAAGTCTTATGGTTAGGGACAGGGCTTTTGGTTAGGGATAAGGGTTAGGAGTTAGGGTTACTTTTAGGCATAGGGTAGGATTAGGGGTGAGGGTTAGGGTTAGGGTTAGTGTTAGGGTTGTTGGTAGTGTTAAGGTTAGGGATAGCAGTTTAGAATTAGGGTTAGGGATTAGGTTTTATGGTTATGGCTAAGATTTAGGGTTAGAATTATGGGATAGGCGTTGTTCTCAGTGTAAGTGTTATGCATTAACTTTAGGAGATGCGGTTAAAGTTAGGGTTACAGTGTGGTCTACATGATAAGGTGAGCAGTAGGATCAGGGTTAGGTGTTACGTTCAAGGTTAGGGTTATATGTTAGGCGTACTTTTTATGCTTAGGGCACGGGCCCTGTCTGCACTAGGCGGGAGGATTAGGGGTCTAGGATTGTGGCCGAGAACTTTCTCTATCGTACACTGGGTATGGGTCCCTGGGTTTCATGCAGGACACAGTGGCAGAGCCTCTTTTCACGCATGGCATGGGAGGATTGTAGGCTTTCTAAACTCTGAGAAAGCAAGAAGTCTGAGAATTAGATTTAGGGATAGGATTATGGTTAGTGTTAAGGATAAAGTTTAGCATTAGGGTGAGGGCTTAGGGTTAGGGGTTAGAGTTACGGTCAGGGTTAAAGGTTAGTGTTAGGTTTAATGGTTACAGTTAGCTTTAGGGTCAAGTGTTAGGGTTAAGGTTAAGGTTAGGGGTTAGGTTTTGGTACAGGGTAAGGGTTAACTGTTAGGTTTAGGGTTAAAGATTACGATTAGGGTTAGGTTTAAGGGTTAGTGTGAGAGTTAACGGTTAGGGTTAAGGTTAAGTGTTAGGGTTAGTGGTTAAGTTTAGGTTTAAGTGTTCGTGTTAGGTTTAGGGTTAGAGTTAAGTGTTATGGTTAGGGTTTGGGGTTAGGGTTAGGTTTAGAGTTCATCGTTAGGGTTACGTTTAGGCATTAGGGTTATGGGTAAGGATTAGGGTAAGGGTTTAATGTTAGTGTTGGGCGTTAGGGTCAGGGCTTAAGTTTAGGGTTAAGGGTTAGTGTTAGAGTTAGCGTTAGGGCTTAGATTTAGAGGTTATTTTAAGGGCACAGGACCTGTGTAATCTATGGTGAGAAGTGTGCAGAATGGGTCATCGCCACACCACACCATCGTACCCTAGGCCTTGGGCCCAGACCTACATGCAGGTCTCAGGCAGAGCCTCTTCTCACGCATGGCATGGTTTTATTGTAGGCTTGGCTAACTCTGAGAATGGAGGAAGTGTGAGAATTATGGTTATGATTAGGGTTAGGTGTTTGGGGTTAGGGGTTAGTGTTCGCGTGAGGGTTAGGTGTTAGGGATTAGGGGTTAGGGTTAATGTTAGCATTAGGGGTTAACGGTTAGGGTTGGGTTAGGGACTAGAGATAGATTTAGGGTTGGGGTTAGGGTTAGGGTTAGGGTTAGGGGTTAGGGTTAGGGTTAAGGGATAGGATTAGGGTTAAGGGTTAAGGCTTAGGGTTAGCATTAAGGGATAGGGTTAGGGTTAAGGGTTAGGGTTATGGTCCGAGTTAAGGGTTAGGGTGAGGGTTAACAGTTAGGGTTAGGGTTATAAGTTAGGGATAGTGTTAGGTTTAAGGTCTAGGGTTAGGGTTAGAGGTAGCTTTACTGCTAAGATTAGGTCTCGGCATTAAGGTAAGGGTTAGTGTTAGGGTTAAGGGTTAGGGTTAGGTTTAATTGTTAGGATTAGGATCAGAATTAAGGGTTAGGCTTAGGGTTAGGGGATAGGGTTAGGGTTTAGGGTAAACTTTTAAGGTTATGTTTAGGGATAAGGTTAGGGTTAGCGTTTAAGGTTAGGGTTAGTATTAGGGTTGTTTGTAGGGTTAAGGTAATGTTTAGTGGTTAGAATTAGGGTTAGGGATTAGGGGTTACTGTTATGGCTAGGAGTTAGGGTTAGAATTAAGTGATAGGGGTTGTTCTTAGCATAAGTGTTATGCATTAATGTTAGGATAAGTGGTTAAAGTTAGGTTTACGGTGAGGTTTATGTGTTAAGGTGAGCAATAGGATCAGGGTTAGAATTATGAGTGAGGGGTAGGGTTTTGCTTAGGGTATGGGCCCTGTCTGCCCTAGGAGTGGGATTGAGGGGGATGCGATTGTCACCAGAAACCCACTCTATCGTATGCAGTGTATGGGCCCATGGGTTTCTTGTAGGACACTCTGGCAGAGCCTGATTTCACGCATGGTAAAGGAGGATTGTAAGCTTTCAAATCTCTAAGAAAGTAAGAAGTCTGAGAATTAGATTTAAGGTTAGGATTATCGTTATGGTTAGGGATGAAGTTTAATCTTAGGGTGAGGGCTTCGGGTAAGGGGATACGGTTAGTTTTAGGGTTAAAAGTTACTGTTAGGTTTAACAGTTACAGTTAGACTTAGGGTTTAGGTTTAGGGTTAGGGTTAAGCTTAGGGGTTATGGTTTGGTACACGGTTAGGGTTAAGTGTTAGGGTTAGGGTTAAAGATCATGACAAGGGTTAGAGTTAAGGGTTAGTTTGAGTGTTAACAGTAGGGTTAAGGATAACTTTTAGGGTTAGGGGTTAGGATTAGTGTTAGGGCTGAGATTTAGCGGTTAGTTTAAGGGCACAGGACCTGTTTAATCTATGGTGAGAGTGGTGCACAGGGTCGCTGCGACACAACACCACCGTACGCTGGGCCTTGGGCCAAGACCTACATACAGGACTCAGGTGGAGCCTCTTCTCACGCATGACATGGCTGTATTGTAGGCTTGGTTAACTCTGAGAATGGAAGAAGTGTCAGAAATCGGGTTAGGGCTGGCTGTAGGTGTTTTTAACCCCTAACCCTAACACTAACCCCCTAATCCTAACCCTAACACTAACCCCAAGGTTAAATCTAACCTTAACCCCTACGACAACCCTAACCCTAACCCTAACCCTAACCCTCTCACTGTAGAATAAACAGGTCCTGTGCCCTTAAACTAACCACTAAATCTAAGCCCTAACATCAACCCTAACCTCTGACCCTAAACCTAAGCCCTGAGCCTAAAGCCCAACACTAACTCTAAACTCTTACCCTAAAGCTAATCCCTAACCCTAATGCTAACCTCTAAACGTAACCCTAACTGTGAACCCTAAACCTAACCCTAACCTCGAGCGCTAACCATAGCACTTAACTCTAACCCTAAACCTAACATGAACCCTTAATCCTAACACTAACCCTAACCCTAACTCTTAACTTTAACCCTGACTGTTAACCCTCACACTAACCTTTAAACCTAACCTTAATCGTAATCTTTAACCCTAAACCTAATATTTAACCCTAATCCTGTACCAAACCCTAAACCCTAACCTTAAACCTAACCATAAACCTTAACCCTGAACCTAACTGTAACGGTTAAAACTAAGAGTAACCTGTAACGCTACCCGTAACCCCTAACTCTAAGCCTTCACCCTAATACTAACCTTGATCCTTAACCCGAACCCTAACCCTAACCCTAAATCTAATTCTCAGTCTTCTTGCTTTCTTAGAGTTTAGAAAGCCTACAATCCTCCCATGCCATGCGTGAAAGGAGGCTCTTCCACTGTGTCCTGAATGAACCGCTGGGGCCCATAACCAGAGTACGATAGAGTGGGTTCCTGGTGACAATCCCAGCCCCCTAACCCCCCCCCCGCCTAATGCAGACAAGGCCCGTGCCCTAAGCATAAACTCTACACCTCACCCAAAACTCTAACCCTGAAAATAACATTTAACCCTGATTCTATTGCTCACCTTAGAATGTAAACCTCACCGTAACCTGAACTTTAACCTCTTATCCTAACGTTAATGCATAACACTTACCCTGAGATTAACCCCTATCCCATAATTCTAACCCTATCTCCTAGTCATAACTGTGACAACTAATCCCTAACCCTAATTCTAAACCACTAACACTAACTGTTACCCTACGTAGTTACTGTTACGGTAACCTACTGTTACCCTAACGCTGAACCTAACCCTTACTCCTAACGCCAAAGCTATGGCTAAAAATAATGCTAACCCTTGACCCTTTACCCTAACTCCTAACCCTAACCCTAATCCTAACCACTAAACCCAACCTTAGCTCTTAACCCTAACCCTAAACCTTACCCTGACGCCTAGACCTAACACTAACACTAAACTAACACCTAACCCTAATCATAACCCCTAAAGCTAACCCTAACCCTGAACCCTAAACCTAACTCTAACACTTAATACTAACTATATCCCTAACCCCTAACCCCAACCCTAACCCTAACCGTTAACCCTCACCCTAACCCTTAAACCGGACCCTAACACTAAATCTTAACCCTAAAGCTACGCCCAACCCTTAACCATAATCCTATCCCTTAACGTTAAACCTAACCCCTAACCCTAAACCTAACACTAACCCCAATCCTAATTCTAACCATAGCCCTTAATACATCACTACGCCTAACCCCTAACCCTAACCCTAACCCCTAATGCTAACCCTAACACTGAACCCTAAACCTAACCCTATCCCTAACCCTTAAACATAACTCTATCCCTAACCAATAATCCTAAGCCTAATCTTTAACCCTCACCCTAGAGCTTAACTCAAACCGTAACCCTAAGCCTAAACCCCAACCCTAACACTTAACACAAACCCTAAGCCTAAACACTTAACGCCAATCCTATCCTTTAACCCTAACACTAACCCTGATGCCTAATCCTAACCCTAACACTAACCCCAACCATAAATCTAACCCTAGCCCCTAACGCAAAACTAACCCCTAACCCTAACACTAACCCTAAATCCTAGTCCCTAACCACTAAACCTCACTTGAACCCTAACCCCTAACACCAAACCCTTAACCCTAACCATAACCCTATTTCTCACACTACTTCCATTCTCAGAGTTAACCAAGCCTAAAATACAACCATGCAATGCGTGAGTAGAGTTTCCGCATGAGTCCTGCAAGTAGGTCTGGGCCAAAGGCCCAGGATCCGATGGTGTGGTGTCGCATGGAAACATTCTGCACCCTTCTCACCATAGATTACACAGGTCCTGTACCCTTAAACTAACCGCCAAATCAAAGCCCAAACACTGACCCTAACCCCTAACCCTACCTAAGCCCTGACCCTAATGCCCAACACTAACACTAAACGCTTACCCTAAACCTAACCCCTAAATGTAACCTTAACCATGAACCCTAAACCTAACCCAAACCCCTAACCCTAACCATAACACTTAACTCTAACCCTAAACCTAACATGAACACTTAACCCTAACCCTAACCCATAAACCTAACACTTAACCTTAACCCTAACCGTTAACCCTCACACTAAACCTTAACCCTAACCCTAATCCTAATCTTTAAGCCTAAACCTAGCACTTAACCCTTACCCTGTACCAAAACCTAACCCCTAATCTTAACCCTAAGCTTAAACCTTAAAGCTTAACCCTAAACCTAACTGTAACTGTTAAACCTAACACTAACCTTTAACCCTGACCCTAACTGAAACCCCTAACCCTAAGCCCTCACCATAACAGTAACCTATATTGCTAACCCTAACCCTAATCCTAGCCCTAAATTTAATTCTCAGACTTCTTGCTTTCTCAGAGTTTACAAAGCCTACAATCCTCCCATGCCATGTGTAGAAGGAGGCTTGGCCACTGTGTCCGGCATGAAACCAAGGGGCCCATACCCAGTGTATGATAGAGTGGCTTCCGGCATCTATCCCAGCCCTCTAAGCCCCCTCCTAGAGCAGAGAGGGCTCGTGATATAAGCATAAACACTACCCCTCACCCATAACCCTAACCCTGAACATCACAGCTCACCCTGATACTATTGCTCACCTTAACACATCAACCTCACCATAACTCTAACTTGAACCTGTTATCCTAACGTTAATGCATAAGACTTACCCTAAGAACAACCCCTATCCCTTAATTCTAACCCTAATTCCTAGCCACAATTGTAACACCTAATCCCTAAGGCTAATTCAAAACTGCTAAACATTACCTTATCCCTACAAACTAACCCTAACCCTAACCGCTAACCCTAACCGTACACCTAAAAATAACCGTAACACTTGACACTTAACCCTAACCCTTAACCCTGATCCTAATCCTAACAATTAAACCTAACCCTAACTCTTAAGCCTAACACTAACACGTACCCTAATGCCTAGACCTAACCCTAAGAGTAAACGTAACCCCTAACCCTAACCCTAATCCCTAATGCTAACCCTAACACTGAACCCTAATCCTAAGCCTTAAACCTAACTCTATCCTTAACCCATAACCCTAGCCCTAACCGTTAACCCCACACTAACCCTTAACTCGAACTGTAACCCTAACCCTTAAAACTAAACCTAACACTTAACGCTAACCCTAAGCCTTAACGCTTAACCCTTATCCTATCCCTTAACCCTAACCCTAACCCATAACGCTAACCCTAACCCCACTCTAAATCTAACCCTAGCCCCTAACCCAACCCTAACCCCTAAGCCCTAACCCTATCACTAAACCCAACACCTACTCCCTAACCCCTAATCCTCACTCGAAGCTTAAGCCCTAACCCTAAGCCCTCTCCCTGACTAATCTTCATCCCTAACCCTAACCATAATCCTAACCCTAAATCTAATTCTCAGACTTCTTGCTATCTCAGAGTTTTAAAAGCCTACAATTCTCCAAAGCCATGCGTGAAAGCTGGCTCTGCCACAGTGTCCTGCATGAAACCCAGGAGCCCATACTCTGTGCACAATAGAGTGGGTTCCCGGGGACAATCACAGCCCCCTAACTCCCCCTGCTAGTGCTGACAGGGCCCATGCCCTAAGCAAAAACCCTGCACCTCACCCATAACCCTAACCCTGAACATAACACCTAACCCTGATGTTATTGTTCACCTTAACACGTAAACCTCACTGTAACCCTAACTTTAACCCCTATCCTAATGTTATTGCATAACACTTACCCTAAGAACAAACCCTATCCCTTAATTCTAAGCCTAACTCCTAGCATAACCGTAACACTTAATCCCTAACCTTAATTCTAAACTGCTAAACATTACCTTCACCCTACAAACAACCCTAACACTAACCCTAACTCTAACCGCTAACCCTAACCCTAACCATTACCCTGATCATAATCCTAACAATTAAACCTAACCCTAATTCTTAACCCTAACACGAACCATTACCATAATGCCTAGACCTAACCCTAACTGTAACCCTAACCCCTAACCCTAACCCTAACCGCTAATGCTAACCCTAACCCCGAACCCTAAACCTAACCCTAACCCTATCCCTTAAACCTATTACTATCCCTAAACCATTACCCTAATCGCAACTGTTAACCCTCACTCTCACCCTTAACTTGGACCGAAACCCTAACCCTTAACCCTAACCTTAACCCTTACTGCTAATCTTAAGCCTTCACCCTTTACCTTAATCCTATCTTGTAAGCCTAACCCTAACGCTGACCCCTAACCCACCTGAACATTAACCCTAAACCTAAATCTAACGCTAGCCCCTTACAAAAACCTAACACCTAAGCCCTGACACACTAATCCTAACTTCTAATTCCTAACCACTAAACTTCACTCAAACCCAAACCTCTAACCCCAAACACATAACCCTAACCATAACCCTAATTCTCACACTTCCTTTGTTCTCAGAGTTGACCAAGTCTACAATAGAGCCATGCCACGAGTGAGAAGAGGCTCTGCCTGAGTCCTGCATGTAGGTCTGGGCCCAAGGCCCAAGTACGATGGTGTGGTGTTGAGGCGACCCAGTCTGCACCCTTCCCACCATAGATTAAACAGAGCATGTGCCCTTAAACTAACCACTAAATCTAAGCCCTAACACTAAACCTAAATCCTAACCCTAAACCTCAGCCCTTATCCTAACGCCCAACAGTAACACTAAACACTCGCCCTAAACTTAACCCGTAACCCGAACCCCTAAATGTAACCCTAACCATGAACCCTAAACCTAACCCTAACCTCTAGCCATAACCATAACACTTAACTCTAAACCTAAATGTTACACGAAGCCTTATTCCTAACAGTAAGCCCAATCCTAACCCTTAATCTTGAAACTTACCATTAACCCTCACACTAACCCTTAACCCTAACCCTAATCCTAATCTTTAACCATAAAGCTAACACTGAAGCCTAACCCTGTGCCAAACGATAAAACCAAACCTTAACCCTAACCCTGAAACTTAACCGTAAACGTAACTGTAACTGTTAAAAATAACACAAACATTTAACCCTAACCCCTAACCCTAAGAGCCCACCCTAACACTAATCTTCCTCGAAAAACATTACCATAATCCTACCCCTAAATCTAATTGTCAGACTTCTTGCTTTCTCAGAGTTTAGAAAGCCTAAAATCCTCCCATGTCATGAGTAAAAGGGGGCTCTACCACTGTGTCCTGCATGAAACCCAGGAGCCCATATCCAGCGTACGATAGAGTGGGTTCCCGGGGACAATCCCATCCCCCTAACCCCAGCCTCCCGCCCAGTGCAGACAGGGCCTGTACGCTAAGTATAAACACTACCCCTAACAGATAACCCTCACCCTGAATATAGCACCTGACCCTGATCCTATTGCTCACCTTAAAACATAAACCTCCCCGTAACCCTAACTTATCCCCTTATCTTAACCTTAATGCATAAAACCCTGAGAAGAAGCCCTATCCCATAATTCTAATCCTAACCCCTAGCCATAACCGTAACACCTCATCCCTAATTCTAAAATGCCAACCCTAACCTTCACCCTGCCAACAACCCTAACCCTAACCCTAACCCCTAACCCTAAGCCCTCACCCTATCACTAATCTTCATCCCTAAACCGTACCGTAATCCTAACCCTAAATCTAATTCTCAGACTTGCTTTCTCAGAGTTTTGAAAGCCTACAATCCTACTAAGCCATGCATGAAAGCCCGCTCTGCCAGTGTCCTGCATGAAACCCAGAGGCCCATACACTGCGTACGATAGAGTGGGCTCCCAGCGACCATCACAGACCCCTAACTTCGCCTCCTAGTGCATACAGGGCCCGTGCCCTAAGCATAAACCCTACCCCACACCCATAACCCTAACTCAGAACATAACACCTAACCCTGATCCTACTGCTCACCTTAACACGTAAACCTCACCCTAACCCTAACTTAACCCCTTATCTTAACGATAATGCATGACACCCTGAGAACAAGCCCTATACCGTAATTCTAACCCTAACTCCTAGCCATAACCATAACACCTAATCCCTAATTCTGAAACGCCAACCCTAACCTTAACCCTACCTACAACACTAACACTAACCCTAAAACCCTTACCCTAACCCTACGCCTAAAAATAACCCTAACCATTGATCCTTAGTCATAACCCCTAAAGTTTAACCCTAACCCTTAACGCTAATCCCAATCCTAACCATTAAACATAACCCTACTTAACCCTAACCCTAACCTATACGCTAATGCCTAGAGATCTAACCCCAACACTGACCTACAGTTAACACTAACCCTAACCCCTAATCCTAACCTTAAACCTGAACCATAAACCTAACCCTTAACCCTAACCCTATTCCTAACCCCCTAACCCTAACCCTAACTGTTAAGCCTCACCCTAACACTTAACCCTGACTCTAACCCTAAACCTTAACCCTAACCCTGAACCCTAACCCTAAGCCTAACCCTTAACCCTAACCCTATCCCTTAACCCTAACCCCTAACCCTAACGCTAACCCCAACCCTAAACCTAACCCTGGCCCCCAACCCAGACTTAACACCTAACCGCTAACACTAACTCTAAACCTAACCACTAATCCCTAGCACCTGACCCTGACTCGAAACCTAACCCCTAACTCGAAACCCCTAACCCCAAACCTAACCCTAATTCTCACACTACTTCCATTCCCAGAGTGAAGCAAGCCTACAATACAGCCATGCCATGTGTGAGATGAGGCTCTGCCTGAGTCCTGCATGTAGGTTTTGTCCCAAGGCCCAGGGAATGATGTTGTGCTTTTGTGGTGACTCCGACCACACCCCTCTCACCGTAGATTAACCAGGTCCTGTGCCCTTAAACTGACCGCTAAATCTAAGCCCTACCACCAACCCTAACCTCTGACCCTGAACCTAAGCCCCGAGCCTAAAGCCCAACACTAACTCTAAACACTTACCCGAAACCTAATCCCTACCCCTAATGCTAACCCCTAAACGTAACTCTAACCACGAACAGTAAACCTAACCCTAACCTCTAACACAAACCCTAACACATAACTCTAACCCTAAAACTAACCCTAACCCTTAACCCTAAACCTAAACCCTAACCCTAACCCTTAACCTTAATCTTAACCGTTAACTCTCATGCTAACCTTTAATCCTAACCCTAATCCTAATCTTCAACCCTAAACCGAACACAACCCTAACCCTGTACCAAACCCTGACCCCTCATCTTAACCCTATCCGCAAACCTCAACCCCAAAACGAACTGTAACCGTTAAACCTAACAGTAACCTTAAACCGTAACCCTAATCTGTAACCCTATCCCCTCACCATAACACTACACTTCATCCTGAACCCTAACCATAATCCTAACCCTAAATCTAATTCTCAGAATTCTTGCTTTCTTAGAGCTTAGAAAGCCTGCAATCCTCCCGTGCCATGTGTGAAAGGAGGCTCTACCACTGTGTCCTGCATGAAATCCACGGGCCCATACCCAGAGTCCGATACAGTGGGTTCCCGGTGACAATCCCAGCCCCCTAACCTCCCCCCAGCCTAATGCCGACAGGGCCCGTGCGCTAAGCATAAATGATACCTTTAACAGATAACCCTAACCCTGAACATGGCACCTAACCCTGTTCCTATTTCTCCCCTTAACACGTAAACCTCACCGTGAGCCTAACTTTAACCTCTTAACGTAACGTTAATGCATAACCCATTCCCTGAGAACATCCCCTATCCCATAATTCTAACCCTATCTCCTAGTCATAAATGTAACACCTAATCCCTAACCCTAAATCTCCACCGCTAAGCCTAACAGTAACGCTGCCTACAACCCTAACACTGACAGGAACCCTTAGTTCTAATCCCAACGCTATGCCTAACAAAAGCCCTAACCCTTCACCCTTCACCCTAACCCCTGAGCATTACCCTAACCTTTAACCGTAATCCTAATCCTAACCATTAAACCTAACCCTAGCTCTTAAAGCTAACCGTAAACCTTACCCTCACGACGAGACCTAACCCTGACACTAACCTAACACCTAACCCTAACCATAACCCCTAAAGCTAACCCTAACCCTGAACCCTAAACCTAACCCTAACACTGAACCTTCACTATATCCCTAACCCCTAAGCCTAATCCTAACTGTTAACCCTCACCCTAACACTTAAACTGGACCATAACACTAAACATTAACCCTAACACTAAACTTTAACCCTAACCATAAGCCCAACACTTAACCCTAATCCTATCCCCTAACCCTAAGCCCTAACCCTAAACCTAACCCTAACCCCAACCCTAACCCTTAATCTTGACCCTTACCAT